>NW_012149019.1:2696099-2699519 GCF_000956105.1 Propithecus coquereli
ATGTTGTGAAGTTGGACCAAATTTGGTAACTTTACTGAGTATATGTACAGATAGTGCACCTTCCATGACAGGAAAACATGAAGGGTTTATTGCATAGATAAAAAAAAAAAAGTATTAACATGATCAGGTCCCATTTATTTGTCTTGTTGTTGCTGTGATTGCCTTTGGGGTCTTTTTTACCTGATCAAATTAAAAAGTTTCTGCACAGCCAAGTAAACAATCATTAGAGCAAACAGACAACCTACAGAATTGGAGAAAATATTTGCATGCTATACATCTGATAAAGGGCTGATAACTAGAAGCTATAAGGAACCCAAGTAAATCAGCAAGAAAAAAATGAACAACCTTATTAAAAAGTGGGCAAAAGAGATGAACAGAAACTTTCAAAAGAGGATAGACTAATGGCCAACAAACATATGAAAAAATGCTCAACATCTCTAATCATCAAGGAAATGCAAATCAAAACCACAATGAAATATTACTTAACTCCAACGAGAATGGCTTTTATCAACAAGTCCCAAAACAACAAGTGCTGTCATGTATGCACAGAGATAGAAACACTCATACACTCTTGGTGGGACTGCAAACTAGTACAGCCTCTGTGCAAAGTATTATGGAGATACCTCAAAGAACCAAAAGTAGAACTACCATTTGACCCATCAATTCCACTACTGGGAATCTACCTAAAGGAAAAAAAGTCATTCTATAAAAAAGACATCTGCACTCGAATGTTTATGGCAGCACAATTCACAATTGCAAAGATGTGGAACAACCCGAGTGCCCCTCAATACATGAGCGGATTAATAAAATAATGTGGTATATGTATTCCATGGAGTACTACTTGGCCACAAAAAATGGTGAACTAATATCTCTTGTATTAACCTGGATGGAACTGGAGACCATTCTTCTAAGTGAAGTATCATAAGAATGGAGAAATAAACACCACATGTACTCACCATTAAATTGGGACTAATCGATCAACACTTATGTACACATATGGTAATAACATTCATTGGAAATCAAGCAGGTGGGAGGGTACAATGCACATTATCTGGGTGATGGGCACACTTCTAACTTTGACTCAAACAGTATAAAAGCAATTTATGTCACCAAAACCTTTGTATCCCTGTAATATTCTGAAAAAAAAAATATTAACAAATCCAGGTGCTTATTTCTTTTCATTGTATCTTGTATCAGCAAATTCTCTGTGCTAAATCCGTTATTTTAAGTGACACTTTGAAAAAAGTTGTAAGTATTATTAACTATATTCGTGCAAATGCAACATGACATTGTCAGTTTTATAACATGCTAAAGTTGAACCATGAGGTATTCAGTGTAGATTTGCAATATCATTCTAAAGTGCATTGGCTATTGCAGGGATAGATATTAGCAAAAATTTTATCTCTGTGAGAACAGAGAGTCACATTTTATAAAGAACAGAGTCATCAATGTGAATGATTGAAAAAAGATTTCTATAAGAATGCACCATTTCTGTGTGATACTATGTCAAATCAAAATGAATTGAATATTTCTTTGTAAGGTTAAACTAAGTCTATATATGATACGAGCCAAAAAATCCAAGCATTTTTTTTTTTTATTTCAGGGTATTATGAGGGTACAAACATTATGGTTACACTTTATGTCTTTGCCTCACTCAAGCGAGGGTTAAAGGCATGCCCTTCCCCCCTACAATGCTCCCCATGTCCTTCAGTTGCAGGTTTACCGCCTTCCACCATCCCCCTAATCCCTGGACGGCATTACTGCCATGTGATCACCCTAGTGTTGATCAGTTAGTACCAATTTGATGGCGAGTACAAGTGGAGCCCATTCTTCCGATCTTGTGATGCCTCACTTTGGATAACGGGCTTAAGTTTAATCCAGGAAAGTATAAGAGGTTCTAGATCACTGTCATTTCTTATGATTGAGGTATACATATACCAAATTTTAATAATCCATTTTTAAAATGAATGTATTTAAAATACCAAAGAATAAAATAAGTTTCAATGAAATAATCCTCCTAGATCGATTGGCACAATTAGAACATTAGTAAGCCATAGGGCTAAATTGATAGCTTCTATGCTCATGATTTAGTTCTAACTTTCCCCACCTGACTGGCGCCACTACTGCACAAGGCTGGTTGGTGAGAGTTTATGGGGGTCAAGTATGCCAGTCTGTTATCAGCTTTTGACAATGGTGCACTGTGTTTCTGTCTGAAGTGGAATTCATGAATAGTTGCGCAGTTCAACCATATTTTTAAATTCTGTCTGCTTAACAGTCCATCATGTCAAAGAAGACCAACAGAATGCTGAAGAAAGAAAGCAGATTTTTAAATGAGGATTGGGAATTGCAATATTATCTTGTTTTTGCTAAAGATAATATGATTTGTTTGCTTTGTGATACTGTAATATCAACATTAAAGAAATTCATTGCCTATCAGCATTATAACACTCACAGGGACCATAAATATTTTAAATTAGAAGGAGAGGTATGAAAGGTTGTATTGCAGAAATTAAAAGATGAAAAATGAAAGGAAAGACAATTTTTTCAGTGAGCAATAAGACCTGGAAATAATGCCACTGAAGCCAATTATAAAGTAGCTTATATACTCATGGAAAAAGGGAAGCCATTCAGTGATGTAGAAATTGTGCATGAATGTATTGTCAAAGTTGTAGGATGCTTAGGCCCTGATAACATTTCAAAGTACAAACAACGGTCTTTTTGAAGGAGAACCATAGTGATTGGCAACATTAATTAGCTTTCAACTTAACAGAAAAAATTCATTCAATACTTCAAAAGGAAAATATATCTTATTCAATAGCTTTGGATGAATCAACTGATTTTACTGACTTGGTGAAGATTTTATACTTCATTTGGGTTATAACAGAAGATTTTATTTGCTATGAAGACTTACTCACTTTGGGCACTCTTATGAATAGAACATGGGGAAGAGATATCTTCAACAACTTTCAAGATAAATGTTGTGAAGTTGGACCAAATTTGGTAACTTTACTGAGTATATGTACAGATAGTGCACCTTCCATGACAGGAAAACATGAAGGGTTTATTGCATAGATAAAAAAAAAAAAGTATTAACATGATCAGGTCCCATTTATTTGTCTTGTTGTTGCTGTGATTGCCTTTGGGGTCTTTTTTACCTGATCAAATTAAAAAGTTTCTGCACAGCCAAGTAAACAATCATTAGAGCAAACAGACAACCTACAGAATTGGAGAAAATATTTGCATGCTATACATCTGATAAAGGGCTGATAACTAGAAGCTATAAGGAACCCAAGTAAATCAGCAAGAAAAAAATGAACAACCTTATTAAAAAGTGGGCAAAAGAGATGAACAGAAACTTTCAAAAGAGGATAGACTAATGGCCAACAAACATATGAAAAAATGCTCAACATCTCTAATCAT
>NW_012149019.1:2709014-2709331 GCF_000956105.1 Propithecus coquereli
AGCTTTTGGTTTTGTTGATCTTCCCTATAGTTCCCTTGTTCTCAATTTCATTTAGTTCTGCTTTGATCTTAGTTCTTTCTTTTCTTCTACTTGGATTGGGATTGGTTTACACTTCCTTTTCCAATTACTTGATTCTATTTATTAGGTTGTCTATTTCTAAACTTTCTGTTTTTTGGATATGAGCATTTATTGCTATTAGTTTTCCTCTCAGGAATGCTTCTGCTGTATCCCACAGGTTTGATAGGTTGTTCCTCCATTATCATTTAGTTCAAAGAAGTTCTTGATTTCCCTCTGTATTTCCTCCTTGACCCAGTAGT
>NW_012149019.1:2709777-2723504 GCF_000956105.1 Propithecus coquereli
TCAATTTTGGGGAAAGTTCCATGGGCTGATGAGAAGAACAAAAATTTGGCTTTATTTGGGTGGAATGTTCTGTAGAGATCTGTCAGACCCTTTTGTTCAAGAGCTCTGTTTAAGTCCATTATTACTTTGCTTATTTTCTGTTTGGAAGATCTGTCCAGTTCATTCAGTGGAGTGTTAAAGTCCCCTGTTACTACAGTATTATTGTTTATCATGCTATTTAGATCAGACAAGGTTTGCTTTATGTAACTGGGTGCTCGTGTATTGGCCATATAGATATTAAGAATTGTAACACTTCTTATTGGATCTTCCATTTCACCATTATATAGTGGCCATCTTTGTCGTTTTTTACTTTTGCTATTTTAAAGCATAAGTTATCTGAAAATAGTATAGCTACCCCTGCTTTCTTTTGACTTCCATTTGCCTGGATGATAGTTTTCCATCCCTTGACCTTTAGTCTGAAGGAATCTTTGTGGCTTAGATGAGTTTCCTGTAGACAGCAGATACTAGGCTTGTGGATTTTTATCCACTCCACCAGTCTTTATCTCTTGAGAGGCCAGTTCAGGCCATTCACATTTATTGAGAGGATTGAGATTTGTGGTAGATTTCCATTCATATTGTTGGTTGAAATCCTGTTGTTTTGTTTTGCTCCTTGAGCCATCATGAAGTCCACGTTCTAGGCTTTAACTCTTGAATGATTTTACTTTGAAGAGTATCTATTATTCTGTTCAGTGTGTAATGCAGGTCTGAGTACTTCCTGTAGGGATGGTCTGATCTTTGCAAAATCCATCAGTGATTGCTTGTCTGGGAAGGACTTTATTACTTCCTCATAGATGAAACTTAATTTTGCCAGATAAAGAATTCTGGGTTGGGCATTATTCTGTTTTAGTAGATTAAGGATAGGGACCTAGTCCCTTCTGGCTTGTAAGGTTTTAGTTGAGAAATCAGCAATTAGTCTGATCGGCTTTCCTTTATAGTTTATTTGTTGCTTTCATCTCACTGCTCAAAGAGTTGCTTCTTTCATGTTTACTTTGGTCAGTCTAATAACTACATGATGTGGTGATTGCCTATTCACATGGAGTCTCCCAGGAGTTCTGTGTGCTTCTTGTATCTGGATGTCCAGATTTCTGGCCAGGCCTGGCATATTTTCCTCCAGTATTCCATGGAATAAGTTTTCCAGCCCTTGAGCATCTTCTTCTTTTCCCTCTGGAAGACCTATGATCCTAAGATTTGGTTTCTTTACATAATTCCACATTTCTTGTAAGTTTTGGTCTTGTCTCTTGTTTCTGAGTTCTTTATCTTCATCTGATTTGTTCAGCACATAGACATTATCTTCAAACTCTGAGATTCTTTCCTCTGCATGATCCATTCTGTTCTCGAGACTTTCCACTGTGTTTTGAAGTTCCTTGAATTCCTCCTTTATTGACAAGATTTCTGTTTGGTTTTTCCATAGTATTTCAATTTCTTTGGAGAATTTTTCATTCATTTCCTGGATTGTTCTTGTGGTTTATTTATGTTGGGATTCTGTTTTCTCTTAAATTCTATTGAATTTCCTTACAATTCATAATTGGAATTCTTCCTCTGTCAGTTTAATCATATCATGTATGTTGGTATCAATTGATAGAGATCAAATATTTTCCTTCGGAGGTGACTTTTCTCTCTGATCTTTCATGTTTCCTATGTTCTTTCACTGATTCTTTCTCATCAGGCTACTTTGTCAAGGACTGGAGGTTCTGGGACTGGTTTATGGACTTAATTTGGGGGCTCCAAAGGGATGTTCCTTGGCAGAGCTGAGGAGATGTGCTCTGGTCCTGTGTTGTCTCAGTGGGGTTTTAGCCTGTTGGGTTATCTCTGGCTTGTTGTCTTCACCTTCTGCTTACAGAGATTAGTGAGTGTCTTTTCTTGCTTAGCTTTCCAGGAATTGGGTCACTTTTGTGTGTGTGACTCCGCTATCAACCACTTGGTTGAGGTGGAAGGTGCTGAGTTGAGCTATGAGGTTTTTCTCTCTTTCGTTGCTTGTATTTTGTATAGTGGAGTCGGTTATCAAGGTATTCCAGTACCTTTGTATTGAGCTCTAAACCCCCAAATGCGACATACAAGAGCCTGAGTCTTTGGGAATGTCTTGACACTCCCAAGTGTTACCTGAGCCTTGTTACCACTTTAGATGAGGTGAGAAAAGCAGCAGGAATTGGTGTGCCTAAGACAGTATACTTCAGAAGTTGCTTGATCTGCAGCTAGGAGAGAGCCGCTAATATGTTATTCAGGGATCTTTAGGTAGTCTTGTGGAGCAACTCCTGATGGGTGTGTCAATTGGTGCAATTGCTAAGGACTCTGGTCAAGATTTTCCTTCCCAGACCACAAGCCCCTAAGATGACAACAGCCTGGGCACCAAGGACAAGCTTTTGTGTTATGGTCTTATCAGATGATCAAAGCCTATCAGCTGTACCACGTCAACAAACTGTCGCCTTTTGCTTAGATCCAAGGTTGTACAGATTCAGGCTAGTCCTATGGGGAAAGTGTTTTTTCTCCTTTCTCCCTTCTTTCAGGGGCAGAATCTGTCCTCGATGGATGTGGGAGGGGCGTTGGCTGAGACTGCTGCAAGGCCGGGCCAGGAAAACATCTTCTCTCATTTCTTTCCTCCTCCGAGGGTGGGTTTTGCCCTGCCAGAGGGGGAGATAATCCACCAGACTGGGGAAAGGCCACTTCCTGGGGCTACCTGGTGTCTCAGCTCAGGAAGTGGCTACCCTTATTATTCCACCCCTTCAAGGACAGGTTTGTCTAGCTGGTAAGAAATGCACACTTCAGGGCTGCTAGAGAAGCCCTGCCTAAGGCCACTGAGTGAGCCAGACCAGAAAGCAGCCTGTCTCACTACTCCTCCCCAGCAGATGTGGGGTCAGTCCCTTTGGTACACAATATCGGTGGTCTGATCACAGCCAAGGGCCATCCACCACCCCTGGGGGGTCACAGGCCAGAGAACAGCTTCCCTTGTTCCTCCGCACTACCAAGGGTGAGGGACTGTTTCTTTGGAAGGAGGCGCCAGTTACCAAGTCACAGCGAAGAGGAGGCTGAGGGACCCAGCTGGGAAAACAGCCTCCTTCACTCTCTACTCGGCCCTTCCCGTTGTGGAGTCTGTCCGTTTGGCTGGCAGCTCCGGCTATGAAGTCGCAGCAAAGAGGTGACCGCATGTCTCAGCTTGAAGAGCAGCCTCCTTGGTTACTAGACACTCTTAGGGGTACGTGCTGTCTCTTTGGTGCAAAATAGCCCAGCTGTGGAGATGCAACAAACAAGCTGCCGTGGTCATGGGTTTCAGAGATACACACACACACACATACACTCACAGAAAAAGAGTAAAAAGGAAAAAGAAAGGAAAGAAAAAAAAGGGACAAAAAAGGAGAAAGAAAGGAAAAGAGAAAAAAAAAAAAAGCGAAGCCTTTACTCCACCCAGAGGTGGAGACAGTCCCTTTGGTGCGAGGCATGAGAGTGGTCGAGTCGCCTGGGAGAGGGGGTGATTATGTCATTTCGGATCACAGCTCCTTTAGTTTACTGTCTTTTTGGCGCGTAGCGCCGGCGATTGAATGGAATGGGGCCTCCTGAGACCGCCCAGCAACTCAGCCAAAAAATCGATCTCTCTCCCTTTTCCGCCCTTTTGAAGGCGCAGCTTGAGTCGCTGGCTCGGACAGACTGTCCGCAGATTTGGGAGAGCAAGTGGCTTCTCCCGTTACTCTCCTCCTCCAACAGCCTGGCCAGCTCTGCCACCAAGGCAGCATGACTCAGACCGTTGCCTGGGCAACAAGGCCCGGTAGCTTTAGGCTACGGATCCCAAAATGGTGGCTGCCCGCCCACTGAGAGTCAGCCCTGGAGACGCCTGCACCTGGCAGGTATGGGGAGCTGGGTTTGTCCCCACTGTCTCCTTCCAAAGAAACAATCCCCCACCCTTGGTAGTGAGGAGGAACAAGGGAAGCTGTTCTCTGGCCTGTGACCCCCCAGGGGTGGTGGATGGCCCTTGGCTGCGATCAGACCACCGATATTGCATAACAAAGGGACTGACCCCACATCTGCTGGGGAGGCGTAGCGAGACAGGCTGCTGAGCCCACTGCTTCCCTAACACATTGAGTCTCGGCAGACCAGCAGGAGGACTCTGTGCTCTGTCTCACCCAGCGCTGGCCAAATCTTCCACAATTTCCACAGGCAGAGCCTCCTTTATGGTGTTCCCCTCCCCTGATCTGGTCCTGGCGGACTCCTGAGGCAAGAAGCCCATCTCCAAACTCTCCCCTGTGGGCTCGGGAAGTGTCTGATCCGGGAAGTGCCTACTCGGGACAGTCCGTCCCCACCTGATGCAGACCTAGCACCGCAGACAGGGGAGTTCAAAATGTCCCGCTCCAGTCTCCACTCCCCGCCGCCTGTCGGCCGCGCTACCACTTCACACTGACTTCAGGTGCTTCCCTGCCTGCGTGGGTGTGGGGGTTGCTGGAGGAAGAGTCGCCCTCCTGTGGGTCAGATCACACTGCCCCAGCCAGGCCGCCAAGGGGCGCGGCCGTCCCACACCGCACTCCCTGCTGTTTATCCCGCACTGTCTGTAAATTGTGGTCAGTTCTCCAGTTCACCTTTTTTTTTCCCCCGCAGCACCGCTTGTCCCTCGCTGCTTCCCTGCAGATTCACGAAGCTGATCCTATGGGACAGCGCTTCACTCTCGTGGGGCTGTCCACGTTCTTCCCCTCCCACTCTGGGAGTAGAGAGCAAGGGGGTCACCCCTAATCCGCCATTTTTCTCCCCTAGCAAATCCAAGCATTTTGAAAAAAAAAAAAAAAGCGATATTTTTTTTCAATACACTTCTTCTTCAAAAGGAAATTTTGGATGAAAATTTTCCCCAGTTAGCAAATGTCATTGATGAGCAGGATGGTATATGCAAATCATTTGAAGAATATGCAGCTGTTATAGACTTATTAATTGGAGAATACAATGAAAGTTTTGCTGACTTTGAGAATCATGACATCACACTCAAATTACCATTTCAGCCTTATCTAGTTGATATCATCAAGACACCTAAGGAACTACAAATGGAATTGATTGAGCACTCAGTAAGTGACATTTTAAAGTTATTGTTTGATGCTAAGAAAGATCTAATTGAAATACGGAAAAATGCAGTAGAATACCCATACCTTTGGTAACATGTCCAAGAAATGCTTTCTTGCTTTCAACCACTTATTGCTGCAAATCTACATTCTCCTACCTAGCCCAAATCAAGATGCCCTTAAGGTCACAAATGACTGATACCCATCTGGAGGATCAATTGAAACTGCCTACCTCTATGCTACAACCAAATATTTAAATGTTTTACAACAAAAAGAAGATACAACAAAATCATTAAAAGGTTAGTTAACTTTAAAATTAACAAATAGTTTTCATTTTTTGAAATTAAGTATACAGTAGTAAGATTTTTACAAAATAATGTATATATTTAAGTATATCTGTTGATTGAAGTTTCTTGAATATAGTCTTATTTGATTACAGCTAAATTAATGTGGAAAAAGTTTCAGCATGAAAAGGTTCCCCACACCTGAAGTAGAGTAAGATTGCAATATGCACCAGAAGTAAAATTGTAAAATCTGACTTATAAGGATATAGGTTACACATATATTCATGGATGTATATGTGCACATAGATGTATTTATAAAGAAACCTGAGAATATGGGTAGAAATGGTGTTTGCTAATGGAGAATGCAATATACCATTGCCTAACAATAGATACGGTTATGAGCTCACCTGAGACTGCGGCCTTTCCCAAGGTGCACATTGGCTCCCTCGTCCATGCTATGTGGGCTAACACGGTAGAAAGAAGTAAGAGGGAACTCCTGGCACATGCCCTCCAAGCAAGAATAGCAAATTGAAAACAGTGCCACATCCATTGTATAATCACAGAGCTTTGTGCCAACATAAGTCACTAGAACTCACATTCTAGTTTTTTCTCCAATCTCTTTTTTACTCTCATATTTTTGGCTTAAGCAGGAAGTAAATGTGTCTTAGAGAATGTCTGAGTATTATCTTAAACTTTGTCAGCTGGAGATGTCAACTGCAGTTCGTTTTCCAGATACAGTCTTTTTATTGGAACAATTCTACAAAAGTCCCTGGCGCTTGGTATGTAGTGATGAGTTTAGAAAATGCTTTTTCTCTACAATATTTTTAAGGTACTATCAATTACAGTTTACCTTGAAGGAACAGCAGTCCACTTTCACAGGGTTATATTCTTTCTGGTTTTATATCACAATCTATTTTGCAGAGACCCTAACTAGTCTTCATCACTCTATTCCATTGATTAAATTGTTATTTTGTATCTAGTAAAGAGAGTAACACTTCCATTATATGTCTAAATAAGACACATGTATGTCAGAAGGTGGATGGGTAGCTGGCAAATTTTTTAAAAAATTGCATACAGTACAATTGACATTTTTGTTTTGTTTACAGGTCTATGTATGTTAACACATGGATAAATTTGTGGGACTGTACCAGAACCAGAATATGGAAAAATTCCATTATTCAAGATATTCCCTCAGGAATTTTATAGTCATGCCCTTCCCCACCCCTTAACCAATGGCAACCACTGTTCTGTTTTGTGTTCTATGGTTTTGCCTTTTCCAGAATATCCAACAAATGGGCTCAAACAACAAGTGACCTTGTGAGACTTCTTTCATTCAACAGAATGACTTTGAGAGTCATTCAAGTTTTCATCTTATCAATAGTTGGCTCAATTTTGTTGATGACTAGAATTCCATCACATGGATATAGCCCAGATTTTTTATGCATTCACATGTTGAAGGACATATGAGAGTTGCTTGTAGTTTTTTATCTTTTATATATAAAGTTACTATAAACATTTCTGTACAGATTTTTTTCTGTAAACACAAACTTTCATTTCTCTAGGGTAAACACCCAGGAATGTGATTGCTGGGTCATACATTAAGCATATGTTTAATTTTATAAAAAGTTGTAGAACTATTTTTCCAAAATGTTTGTACCTTTTTTTCATCCCACCAGCCATGTTGCTCTGCATCCTCATCAGCATTTGAAATTGTTGATATTTTTTATTTTAACCATTTTAATAGGTGTAGCAGTATCTTATCACGATTTTAATTGGCATTTCCCTAATAAGGTTCCCTAATGATGTTGAGCATCTTTATATATGTATCCTTTTTGGTGAAGTGTCTGTTCAAGCCTTTAGTCTATTTTGAAGTTGGGTTGTTTTTCTTTTAGTTGAGTTTTGAAAGTCCTGCATATATTCACAAGTCTTTTTTTGGATATGTGATTTGTGAATATTTTCTCATAGGCTAAGCTTGATGCTTCATTTTCTTAACCATGTCTTTAGTAGAGCAAAAGTTTAAAATTTTGATGAAACTGTTTTCCGGATAATGCTTTTGGTGTCATATATATCAACACTTTGTCTAAAGCCATGTCATAAAAATTTTCCCCTAGGTTTTCTTCTATAAATTCTATATCTTTGAATTTTACATTTAGGCCTATGCTTACTTTTGAGTAAAGTTTTGTATAAGGTGCTAAGTGTAAATTGATGTGTATTTTTAAGAATATATCGAGATCCAGTTGTTCAGCACAATTTGTTGAAAAGACTATATTTTCTCCATTGAACTGAGTTTATACCTTCATCAAAAATCAATTGTCCATGTTTGTGTGGTCTACTTCTGAACTCTATTCTGTTCCATTAACCCATTTTCAATCCCTCTGACAATATCATATTGTAGCTTGATTACTGTAGCTTTCCAGTAAATCTTAAAACCAGGTAATTTTTTCCTCCATTTTTATTTTTATTTTTCTTATCTATGTATTATTAATTTATTTACTTATTATTATTTCAGTTGTCATACTTTTCAGGTTCAATCTTTCTATTCGTTTCTTCTATCTTCAATTTTTTGCAGAAACATTTTATACAGTTGGCCCTCTGTATCCATAGGTTCCACATCCTTGCATTCAACCAACCACAGATCAAAAATTACATCTGTAGTGAACATGTACAGACTTTTTTCCTTGTCATTATTTCCTAAGCAATAGAGTATAACAACTACTTACATAGCATTTACATCATATTAGGTATTATAAGTAATTTAGAGGTGATTTAAAGTATTAATATATGGGAGGCTGTGCATAGGTTATATGCAAATACTAAGCCATATTATATTAGGGATTTGAACATTCACAGATTTGGGTATCCGAGGGAGGTCCTGGAACCAATCTCCTGGGGATACCAAGGGATAACTGTATTTCCAGGGTTTTAAAAGTATTCGTGGTTGCTTGTTAGAGAATGCCAATGTGTGTGTTGTATTAGTCTTGGTGTCTGTTGCCTTAACACATGTAAATTGAGATTTTCCTAATTCTTTTTACACCAAATAATTTTGGTTTGTAATCTGAACATTTAGATGGCTTAGCAACTATGTAAAACATATTTCAATGTTATCTATTTTGTTTGATTTTCTCTTTATTTTACATTGCAAATAATATTAGAAAATTGTTTGCAATTAAATTTTTTAAAATTGATCATTCTTGAATAAGAGGCTCTGTGTAGAGTCATGAAAAGATAAGGCATATTCTCTTTGGATTCTTTCATTGTCAACTTAGTTTCTTTGTGATGCCTTTTATCACACAGCTGACCCTTGAACAACATGGTTTTGAACTGTGCGGGTCCACTTACATGTGGATTTTCTTCCACCTCTGCCACCCTTGAGACAGCAAGACCAACTCCTTCTCTTCCTCTTCCTCCTCCTCTTCAGCCTACCCAATGTGAAGATGATGAGGATGAAGACCTTTATGATGATCCACTTCCACATAATGAGTAGTAGATATGTTTTTTCTTCTTTATGATTTTTGTAATAACATGTTCTTTTCTCTAGCTTATTTTATTGTAAGAATGCAGCATATAATACATATAACATGCAAAACCTGTGCTAATTGATTATTTCATTAGTAAGCCTTCAGGTCAACAGTAGGCTATTAGTAGTTATGTTTTTGGGGAGTCAAAAGTTATATACAAATTTTCGACTGCTCGGGGGGTGAGCACTCCTAACCCCTGTGTTGCTCAAGGGTCCACTGTGTATTAGCTGAAAAGACAATTGAATTAGATTTTTGGTCATCTCCCACTTTGATGGAATTAGGAATACAGCTATAAAAACAGGTTGGTTTTCTAAGCAGAAAACATATTTATGTAATTTATTCTTTGTATTTGGTACAGGTATGGCAGAAACTCAAGTTCTGTTTCCCTTTCTATATTTAGATTGACTTTCATGTGCTGTTTCCAGTGTAGCCAAACGAGGTCATCTTTGCCTATCAGCTGCCTCATGTGTTGGTGAGAAGCCATGTCGTATGATGTCTTCTTGGTGCAGCTGTGGCAGGAGGCATGGAGCTGTCCCGTGGGGCTGCTTTCAGATGGTGTTCATTCAGAGCAGTGTGAAGAGTTTGGAACTTTCTGCACTCTAGGTGCACTAGGCTTTGATTTTGCCATAAAAACCAGATGGCAAGAGGAATACGCAAGGAGGCACAGCAGCATCCTTTCACTCAAAGGATGGCATATCTATATCTATATCCATATCTATTTCTATATCTATATCTATATCCATATCTATCTGTACCTATGTCTATCTGTCATCTGTATCTGTAAATGTAGTTTTATCTGTCACTGTATCTGTGACATTACACATGGGTTAGAAATGAAGTACTGTAAGGTAAGTGCAGATGGCCTTTGCCACCAGCTTGATTCCTTGCATCCTGTAAACACTGACTCCGCGTGATCAAGTCCACACAGCCACCACCCGCAGCTTCAGGCTCACTCCAGGGCAAATCCTGCGTGCACGCAGTGAGAGCATCTAAGCTGGCTGAGATGGCTTTGCATCAAAGCCCCTGCTAGTCCTATTCCGACTGTGCTTGTCTCTTAATACTTTGAATTCTCTCTCGTTCCTGTGACTGCAGTATTTTGGAGCTCATTCTGTTTATTCTCTTGCTGTCTTTCTCACTGATATCTAATGCCTAGATTGATAACCTGGCTAAGGGAATGGGGCATTGCCTGTTCTTACCAAACCTATAACTGCCTACCCCACACCAGCAACCTCACCCTGGCAGCCCTGTGCAAAATCCTGGCTTGTGGTGTAATTTTCTGGGCATTGGTGGCTCGATGGCCTTGCTTCAGGAAACTCAGCCCTGCTCCTAGCTGCTTTCTGGACCACCTATGGCTGTCAGTGCCTCTTCTTTTCTGAACCAGTGGTCGCCTTCTGTCTATGCTGGCTCCCTGCCTTCCTGGGATAAGCCCACCCCAGCAAGCTCATCCGTTTCCAGGGTTATAACTATTGGCATCTCTCATGAACCATTTCTGTTAACCCCTTTGAAGTTATCAGGGTCTGTCTTAAGTTCAAACTCAGCCTTGTTCAGTAGAATTGCACTTTTAAATTCTTGACTAACTATATGTCAGTTTTTCCGGCTTGCTCCAGCCAACTTAGTAACCCAGGGCCCTGTTTTGTTTAAGAACCATGCTGACTATTGCTACTTCATTACTTGCCTTGAAAATGAGAGCTCAGAGCACATCATTTTATAAACAGGATAGATTTTCTTCTTAGATGCATTATCCTTCCCTTCCTCACAGTGGAGATCATCTGTCAGGTAGATTCTGCTCCCTCACTGAGCCCTGTGAGCTTCCTTCTTCCTGAAATTTATCCTTGCCAGCCTGACATTTCCCCACCTCTGAGATCTGCAAAACAGAGTATTTCGTGGTATATTTCATTCCTCTACATTTATAAAACTGCTAAAACTAGGCCTTCCAGCAGTGTGTGAAGGACCGAACTGTTTACTTGTTTATCATATTCTTCTAAGAAATATATATTAAAAATGTAAAAAAAATGTATATGCTGTGCTAGAATGATGTGTACTGAGGAGAAGATGGTGAGGGCTGTAGTTGTAAAGATGAAAAATATATATTAATAGTTCCTGTTTTCTAAAAGAAAAAGCCAGATATGTACACAGAATATGATGTGTTCTGTAATCCTGGGACTATGAGTGATGAACAGAAAGTGCATTTCAGAAAAGGTCACAATTACTTATCACTTACCTGATCGTGTGTGAGTGAATACGAGCGACGCCGTCAGTGAGGCCCTCCTGCATCTGCAATGCTGAGTTTCCAGGAATCTTAGCTGGGTACCAGGGGACAAGAGGCAGAGAGAACCATTGCACGAAAAGCTTCAAAGACGGTGGTCGCTCTTCTGCCACGGGGACACACGCATCGCAGACGCAGGGCGTACAGTAAGGGGAGGTGTGGAAGGGAGGAGGAATAAAACGATCGGTTCACCCGGGCCTGTGCTGTCCAGCACAATACCCAGTGTCCACATGTGGCTCCCGAACACTGAAAATGTGCCTAGTCCAAATTGAGATGTGCTGCAGGTGTAAAATAAATACCGGATATTGAAGACAGTACGCACACAAAAAAATAGTGAAAAATAAGTCATTAATTGTTTTATATTGATCACATGTTGAGGCAATAATACTTTGGATATATTAGGTTAAACAAAAATATTACTAAAATTTGTTTTATCTGTTTCTTTCTGCTTTTTTAATGTGGTTACTAGAAAATTAAAATGTCTGTATGTGGCACGCACTCTATTTCTGTTGGCTAGCACTGCGCTGGAGCATGAGGTGATCTTAGGAAGAGAGGAGGAGCGTGAGTGCATCGAGGGCATTAAATGCCTAAGTAATTCATATAATACTTGCCAGCTGGTGGGAATTCATTGATTTTTGAGTAGAGAAATAAAATAGAATACCGAGGGAAGATTAATCTAGTGGCAGGGGCATATTTCAATTTCCAGTTCCTTATTCATGATGAAACATTGCTCCAAACCTTAATGATAATTCATTTTATAGCTTTCCAGTTGAAATTTTGCCAAAGGAAAAAATGATTTGTGTCACCATGCTTATTTACTCATTTTCAAATAGATCCTAGGTAGATTAATGAGCCACATTTCCCCTTATGGAAACCTTGTTACCTTTCTCCAAATCACTTATGTTGGTATAATTGCGTAATGAGCTGTTTTTGATAAATCTTACCCAACCGTAGAGAAGAAAAGTGATTCTCATTCTTTTCTCACTCTCAGGACTTTCCTGCAGCCTTTCTTACTGTCTATGGTGGCATGCGAGAAATGTTTGCAGGGATGGACGTTGGAGTCTCATTCTCCACACGCACAGCATCACATGATGTTTTTAATATTTCCAAACTGAGGCTTAAGTTTCTGCAGACTTCAAGTTCACACATCAGGGTGTTTTGGGGATGTGATGCCATACTTTTAAAAACATTTTATCCAAATTTTAATCTCCAAGTGACAAATATTAATGTGAATATTTGCTGGGCTTCATCTGATTGTCCCAAGTTTTCAGTTTAAATAAATGATTCGTGTTTTAATTACTCTTTGCTATTTGTCTCTTTGCTAACATGTTTTTGTTGCTGCTATTGTTGTTTTGTGTTTAGTACGAGACCTTGGAATTCTGTGCCCTCTTCTGGTCCATTCGGTGTGAGCAAAACCTAATTCGCATCCCATACCCTTCATTCCTTCACCCAGGTAACTAGAACAACCAAGTTCTAGAACAATCTCAGTGTGATTTTAAAATTTTAAAGTGAGATTTAAAGTCATTACTGTTTGGAAAACTCTCATCTAGGAACCTGGTATACAATCCACTTAGTCTGCTTTGATACCTTCAATGATGTTGTGTAATTTTACTTGCATAAGACATGCATGTATCCTACCCAATTATAAGTATTAGATATTTTCTGAAACCATTGGAAAAGGATCTTTCCTATTGTATGTATAAAATATATATGGCTATAATGAAGAACAGTTACTTTAGTATTTATTTCATATATGGCCATATTATTGAATTCTTATTTCTAAGAGCTTTTCTATCTCTACTTTTAGTATGCAATTATAAATATATAAATCATGATTATTTATCTTTTTTGATATTTGTCTGTTATTTATATTGACTTCTAGATAGGTAGATATCCAAAACAACATTAAACAACAATGATGATAGAAATCATTTCAGTATTTTCTAAGACTTATGGATGATACCATTAATTATTAATTGTTAATTAAATATTAATTATAATTTCTGTTTTATTTTTAAATAATTTGATTATCATGTTAAGGTTTTATAAGTATATTACTAGTTTGGTAACAATATTTGCTGGTAACAACATAGAATTTTATGAGCTAATTTTCAGAATTATTCAATATGGTCATAAACTTTTTCTTTATTTATTAGCAAGAGGGTTCATATATTAATTTTCTGATAATATTAAACCATCCTTGAATTATTATATCATGGTCACAATGCATTATTATTTTAACATAATACAAAAAGAAATCTGTTCAAATTATAGTGAGGATACTTGCATATACATTCAAAAACATTGTTTTATTTGAATTGCTTTGACTAGATTTGATGTCACCCTTATGCTGGATTTATAAAAAAGAACAGAGGACATGCAATTATTATTTTTAGTCCCTTTTCATGTTTTGGAATGGGGGTTATCTATTCTTTGTAAATTTGAAAGGGCTTGTCTTCAATTTCATTATAGACTTACTGCCTTTTGTCATGTACTGTGTCTAATTTTTTTGTTAGTGATTTTTGTATTATATTATCTAGTTAAAGGAGTAGAGGTTCATTTATTTGTTAATTAGAATTTTTCATTAAAA
>NW_012149019.1:2723554-2899343 GCF_000956105.1 Propithecus coquereli
TTATTGATGTTATTCACTTTTTAAACTTTGCAAACAATGATCCAATAGCTTTCCTTTATACCATGGTTTGGCAACTTACATTTTTATTTCAATAAGATAGTGTCTTAAAGCTGTTATTTCTATATCAAAGGTTATATCTAGTTTACATTTTAATGGGTATCGCCAGATACTTTACAAAGAGATTATAGGGATTCATTTTCATACCAGCAGTATATGAAAGTACCCATTTCTCCATGTTCTCAAAGATATAATATTGTGTTTCTTTTTAAGTGTGAAAATGTAATTTCATTATCACCTTACTTTGCTCTGATGACTATTGCAGTTAAATATACTCTGTGTCCAATTGAAATTTTTTCTTTTGTGAATTTCTTTTTTCATCTGTCCATTTATTTGTTTTTGTTGTTTTCTGATCATTTTACTTGACACTTAGTGAATTATTATGATTAGCATGTTTAGGTCTTTCCTTAGTTCAAGAATATTATTATCTAGTTAAAGGAGTAGAGGTTCATTTATTTGTTAATTAGAATTTTTCATTAAAATAATTAATTTCTTGCTTTCTTCTCCATTAGTTTATTTGTTTTTGTTGTTTTCATTCTATTTTACTTGACACTTAGTGAATTATTATGATTAGCATGTTTAGGTCTTTCCTTAGTTCAAGAATATTTTGTTCTATTAAATCTTATCTGATTTTCTCCATTTGTATCATTCATATTTTAGGAGCATTAAGAGGCAGTTATAGGTCTGATGATAGGACTCATTTTTATCATTCTCCTCTGATTTTTATACATATCTGCCCTTTGTATTTCATAGAAGGCTCCAGAGATGACCTCCTTAGACTCAGTAATCTGCATTGTCAATTATACTGTATGCTACTTTTATAAGCATATTAAATTATGGTGTGGTAATATCTATATGTTGTTTTCCTTAAGCCAGCCTCCTCTTTTACAAATCTATCTCTTATTTCATTATTCATCTATTTTTACTCTCGAGGGATCCATATTTTTTTCTATTCCTTCAGGTAACAAGTAGATGGTTTCTATGAATTATTTCTTGTAATAAATCCTTTTCAAATGTTATTTTAAAATAGTATATTGATTGCAAAACTGGCTCCAATGTTCCATTCCATGCTATATCCCTCCCTTTGCAATATTACCTTGCAGCGCTTCCCAGTGAAAGGTGGAATCTATTTCCCCCCTCCTTGGATCTGGGCTGGGCTTGTCACATGGTTTGGGCAATAGAAGGGAAGGCAGAAGTGATGTGTGTTGTTCTGAGTCTATGACTCAAGGGGCCTCAGACTCTTCCTCTTTCTCCTTGGAACGCTGCCTCTTTAAGAGATAATGGCCCACTGCAGCCGGCTACACAATGAGACACATACGGCAAGCTGCTCCCGTCATCCCACGTGGCAGGCAGCTAGCCAACCTACTGAGGAAAGAATGTGCCAGAAAACCAGAAACAACATCTAGCCTTTCTCACCACTCACAACTAAATAAATGTTGGCTGTATTAAGCCACTAAATTTGGGGTAGTTCCTTTTTGCTTCTTATTGCAGTGTTAGCTAAATGATAATAATGGTGTATTTGCCTCCCTCTTTGACTCACAGTTTCTTATAAGTACCACAATAAAATATTTTCCCTGGTAATAATTCTGAAACAAAGTTATTTCTTTCTTTGATGCTGAGACATTTATTTGTCCCACTATCATATGGGTAAATTCTTCTTTCACCCTATCTTTATTTTCCTGGGGACCACTGGGTTCATCCTCTCGCATCGAACCCTGTGGACTGGGCATTGCAGCTCCAGTTCAGTGATCCCGGGATGGGAGGAGGGTGGAGGCAACACAGGAGTAAAGCCATGGTGGCCAGCAGGTGAACTTTCATGTTCTGTGGTTTTCTGAATGAAAATCCAGTTTTCTGTTTGGCGTGGTCTTTCCTGGAGTGCGAGATGTGTCTGTTTCTATCCAGCCTCTACCACCGGTCAAGGGGGTTGTCCCTGCCACTAGAGGATACTCCCTTCGACTGAGAACATACTTCCCCTGCTGGCAAAGGCGTGCCAGGCAATCTCGCCCACGCTCAGGTGCTTTCTCTTGGTGGAGCTGCACCTAGACTCTACCTAGCCATTTCCAAATGGGGATGGTCTCTGGAGAACAAAGCAGGCTCATGTGAAATAGTAAGTTCTAAAGTGGTCTTCTCCTCCCCTACTGCTTTTCCAAATGTGAGTTTCCACCAGGATTTCCTCTCAAAATTTCCCAGAAAAACATAACAGCTTGGCCCCATCCATACCCTTGTCAGAAGAAACATGGTGGTGGTGAGCATGTCGTTTCCTCATTTCAGCCTTTATGAAAGCTTCCTCCTATTTCCGATTTGCCTTCTTCATTTCAAAACCTCAGCGGGATCAAAAAAGAGTCCGAGTACACTCACCACATGTAATCTCTGCTCACTTAACATCGGATTTCCCTGTGATGTGACCTCCACGGCACTCCCTGAGTCTGTTAGGATCACTGTTCACCCTTCTCTGGAACTTTCTGGCAACTGAAAGATCTGTGAAAATATTAATGCAGTGAAACACCATAACTCACTGTGAAATAGCACTCTGAGGCTTAAAACATCGTGATCATTTATAAAATAATTACATCCATAAAAAGTCAATATCTCCCTGAAGACTATTGCAGTGCACTGAGATTTATATGTTTTCCGCATTACATGAGTGAGGTTCACTCACCTGTTGTACATAATAAATGCAGAAGAGCTAAAGGAAGGAATGAGGTTTGAAGCACCCTCTACATTCCTATTAGCCTTTCAGTGAACCATCCTTAAAAGATTTATATACAATAAATTGAATCATCTACACTATGAGAATGGTGTTTCACAACTTTGAGGTTAAAGTATACCTTAGGATTGTAGGGAAGTGCATTCCAACACTTGTGATTTCTGAACTGGCCAATACAAAATTCCTCTCTAAGGAGGATGGGCTAAAGTCTGCATTTCCTGCGTTTCTGTATTTTATTACATGACCCCATTGTCTGCTCACTATGACAGGTGTAATATGTGAAATTTTGCATTTAATTCTTACGCCCTATTTGTAATACTATACTTGTTAAGATAAAACTTCTCTAAACAGCCACGTCCTAATTTGGAAATTGGAAATGCTGATATTTACCCTAGATAACTGTTAGGAGGATTGAATGAGCATATTACTTAAAAATGGTTGTGGAATTTTCAAAGTCAGCTTCTCTCTTTTCACTTGCAAAAAGCTTTTCTGACCACTAGGGACACCAATTCCAGGCCAGTTTTCTTTGTCGGCTGTGGGGACCAGAAGTCACCATGACCCAGCTGGGCACCCACCATGAAGTGGCACCTACTCAATTTAATGCCTTCAGATGGACAGGGCAGTGGGAAGGTCTTTGAGAAAAAGCAGAGGTCAGACTAGTGCACATCATTGCATTTCCGTTAATACCAGTGAGAGGCTGGCTTGATTGTCTGGGATTTGACCTTTTGACTTGAAGACTTGGGAGAACCTAAAGCTGAGGTTAGTGTTTGCTGTAAGCAAAAGCCTTGCTCAGTGCCGAGCTGCAGAGAGGGGCGGATCTATGTTTCGGGTTCCATGAAAGCTTATTTGACTGTATGTGCAATGTGACCTTAGAACTTCTCTCTAGAAACGACTTACTTTCTTGTCCTTTTCTCCATCTTATGGACTGAAGGGGCCATAATGGCTTAGATGGCATTTTGTTGGGGACTCGTTTTGGGGTAAATAGAGACTTGGAAAATCTGTCATTGATCTGGAGAAGTGGCTTTACCATCTGAAGATTTGGAACCTGGGCTGTGAAGGTCCCCTGTCAACGGTCGCTGAGTCCTGCTCACCTCTCAAGTGAGGAAGACAATGCAAATAAGTTAGCTCTCTTGTCCACAGCATGGCAGGCAGGAGGGCGGTCCTCTCCACGGCCTGGCTTTGTCGCAGCTGCTGCCGTATACTGCTCCGGGGAAGGGCCCTCTCCATGGGATCTGGTCTGTTTATGAACTTACACTCAGGGGCTTAGCAAAAGGTACCAAGGGTCAGACACCAAAAACACCAATTTGAACATTTCATTATTACAATGCTTATTGATCTCTTCATTTAATGTTTATGTAACATTGGCCAAGCCTTTAACACTTTGCACAGCATAAAGCCTGACAATGCCGTTCATTATACTCTCTAAGTAAAGAACTATTTTCTAAATGGCAATGCAACTTGATTTTAACCTAAAGGTCAATCTCATCGTTGAGGCAGAATTATAAATGAGACCATCTTAAAAGAGAAAATAATCAACTATTAATTATTTAAAGTGCTTAATGATGCATGAAATTTGTTACATTTCCAAGTGCATTTCTAATTAAATATGCACAGGAGATAAAAGCCTTGGGATCTAAATCAGCTATTAATTTCAAATCAAAATATATTTGAAATTCTGTACTCTGAACTTTTATTTTTCAAAACCTAAAGATTTACAATAATCTATGCCTTGCCTTCAAAGTTTGTTTATATTTGCAAGTTTCAATAAAATGCACCTGCTTATATTAGAAAGGAAATAGTATAGTTATCCTTGCAAAAGCTTCAGAATTTCAAAATAATTTTAAGTCAACATTGTCTAAAAGCAACCGAGCTAGCTTTTTCAAATATTATGTTTAAATCTTTTCAGTAGCAAAATTAGAATAAACGCTGGCAAAAGATGAAAAAGAATGAGGTCACTATGTTTAACTATTGTACCCTATGTGCGTTAGATAAAGAGTAGACATTTGGAAAACACAGTTAACCTTTGAAAAGAAAAAAAAGCTACATTCACATTAGGGAATGGGCAAACTTAACTAATGAAAATTTATAGCCCTGTAATGTTTGCAAAGCAAAAAAAAAAATCTCTCATTTGAAATGTCAGAATAATCTCAGATCTCCTGTTAAGCAATTTGTTAAACTTTAAATGGTAATAAATATTAGATTTAAAAATTAAAAAATACTCAAATAGAATGAGACTACTGAAGTACATTTGCAAAATGTACCTTTTAAAATTTCAAATGTGTGTGTTTGTTGATTAAATTATTTATGCATCCTTGTAAGCGTTCTTTCAGCAAACTGAATGTCTCCTAGGTGCCAGAGGCATTGAACTAGACTCCACTGACAATAAAACTAAATAAATGGGATTCCTGTCCTCAAGACCTTCACAATCTTGGAAGTAAGATTCATGCAGTAAATATTTAAATGGCATGGCAAGTTCATTACTAGATCATGTGGCATTGACTGCTGGTTCCCTTCCATATCAGTTATCCATTCTTCCATTAGAAGAATCCCACTTTTTATTCTGGTACAAAATATAGGCCATATTTTCCCAGACTTATTTTCTTCAGATATGGCCATGAGAAAATGTTTTTCTGGTTGGATCTAAAAGGATATATGTGAGATTCTCAGAAATCACAGTAAAGGGATAAGGCCATGTCCTTTCTCTTAAGTGAAAGGCGGCCGTGATGGCTGAAGCTCCTGCAGCCATGTTGGACTCTGAAGTAACCTTGAAGACAAGTTGGGTGAGGGAGTGAAAGTGGGATGCTGTCTGAGTCTCTGATGACTATGGAACCTGCACAACAGCCCTGGGCAGATACCTCTGAACTTCGCTGTATGAAATAGAGTAACATACAGAAGACCTTATTTGGGGATCTTGTTATAGAAAAACAGAATCCAACTCTGATATGGCAATATGCACAATTATTACAGCCTTCCACATACACTCAACAGGATTCTAGTACACAGGTGATTCAGTGGGAGAGAATTTGTCATAGAGAAAGACATGAACATAGTAAGATAAAAACACGCAGCATTGAATAGGGTTATGTTTTCTGAAGAAGTTATGCTGGTGGCTCCAAATGCAGTGCAGTCATCGGAGGACGAGGAGAGGTTTCACTGTGGAGTTGAGCCACGACTGAGCAGAATTTTAATTAATGACTGTTTTGGAGCCTCTGCTGAGAAGAGGAATAATCCACGCCGAGAGGGTGGCACAGAGCTGGAGGTGATGGGACATTTCTGGGAGATGTAAATGACCCACTCTATGCTAGAAGGGGAGCTGTGGTTGTTTTGTGAGTTTCGGAAGAGAGGCCGGAATGAGATCACCAAGTTCAAAGGGACTCGCCACCTCATGCGTGAATTTATGTTACAGGAAAACTGTGAAGATGCTTGGAAAAGTTGGCCTAGGAATGGGATTTCAAGACGAGTACTTACATTTTCAGATTTCAGTGCCCCATTGGAAGACCCTGAAAGATTGCATTGTTTTACATGGATTTTTAGAAAGATTTCAATATTTACATGCAAATAATAAGAGCAGAAACTTTTATAGTGATTGATTTGTGTCTGAGGCACTGCTCCAAGCTGTGTATTTAGTAATTTATTTAATCTTCAAACCAATTCTGTAGGCCTGAGGTTAGGTGCTATTGTTTCCCCCATTTCACAGATGAGGAAACTGAGACTCAAAGAGAAAAAATAACTTGGCAGAGGTCACATGGCTAGGAAGCATTAGAGCCAGGATTTCAGTCTGTGCCCTTAAGCACTATGAAAAACCATCACTCTCCATGAATCCGACCCACCTTTAGATTTATATTATAATAAGCAAGAAGAGCTTAAATTTGTATAGCACTTGGGATTTTGGAAAACCAAGGTCACGTTTAATCTTCACTATTGCCCTGTGACTTTGTTCTATCCCTTTCTGCAGAGAAGCTGAGACTCAGAGAGTAGAGCGACTGACCTGGTGCCACATTGAGACTGTGGCAGCTGTGGGACTCAAGCCTCAGGCTTCCTCAGGTCCTGCCTCTGAGACACCCCATCCACGTGACCTCAGAAAAGTTGCTGACACCCTCTAAGCCCCAGTTTTCCTCATCTGTGAAATGGGGTTACTAATTGCCTCTAGCCTGAGGCCAAGAGGATTGTCTTCAGGATTAAATAACCTTTACTGCTAGTAAAATACTGTCACTCCTTTACCAAGGATTGTTCTTTACTCAGAATGACCAAAGCCAAGTATTTAAAGTAGCGTAACTCCAGGCTAGGTCTCAAAGCAGGAGCCCAGAAGCGGTCCTCTCAACAGGAAGCATGAGCAGCCCAAGAGTGGTTACCAGGGGCCAACCTCAGGCAGTTCCCTGGGAAGGGGCTGGCAGCTCATCACAGCAGGAGGCCTCCGGGATCCGGAGCTCATCCTGCCTTTGGCGCAGCTGCTGCAAAGTGTATTTTGCAAAGCCCATCTGAGGCTCCTGTCCAGGGGTCAGCACTAAATTTCCCTGGTAATCCTTTGGAAATTCTTTATGTGTTGAAGGACTTTGGGGATTTGACCATCTGGTTATGTTAGGAGTCATCTCTGCTTGCAAAATAACCATCACCTATCCTTCTATTTGAAAATAACTTATTTTAGAGGCACAAGTAGAGATTTTCAGTTGCATTATTAAGCCATTCTGAAAAGGGAAATTTATTAATTATTTATCATTTAGAGGCAAACTCCTTAATATTTAATTTTATTTAAATGAAAGTGTTTAAACACAGTTTCCCTCACCCTCCCTTGATTGCTAATCTGGTGCTGAAGCAATTCCAAAGTTTGTGACAAGTTTTTCCTCTAAGCCTGAGTCTGTATGAGCCTCTGAGGACCAATAGCTTCTCATCAAAACGGCCAGCTCTAGCAGGGCATTCAAACTCCTTTCTAATTAAGTGCTCATGAGGGGCAGAGGCAGCTCACTCTGTGGAGAGGAGTCAGGGTCACGAAGGAGGGTGAGCAGAGCTAATCGGAACAGCAAGCTCTCAGAGCAGAACACCAGAAGAACACCGTCTACCACACCGTCTTAGTTTCTTAGAGCAGTGCGGCTGTGAGACTGTGGAGTCGCTGCTTGACCCTAGTCTTGGGCGGTTGCTGGAGGATTAATTTCATCATTCGACAGGTAATTGGGTGCCAACAGTGTGTCAGGAACTGTGCTGGGCACTGAAAATACAGGGTGCACAAGACCAATTAGCCAAGGTCTCTGTAATCGATCAAATGAATACATAATTCCAGGCTGGATAAGTACCAGGAAGAAATGCGTGTCATATAGCAGAGAGTGACTCATGGCAGGACAAAGGTGGGACGTGTTGGACAGTGTCCCAGCCCAGGTTTCAGAAAATGCACACGTGGTCCTTGTCTACTAAGGAGGTTAGCCCTATGGAAGTGGGAGCTAACCAAAGGGGAAAGAGGCAGGAAGGATGGAGACATATATCCAGGGGGAGAAACGCGGACAAATTTATCTACCCACATCCTCTCCCATAAGTGAAACTCAAAGGTCTCAGGCCGTGTGCTTCCGGGTCTTTCACACTCATGTGCAGAGCAGTGTGCTGAGGGGCCTCGGTTGGGATAGGGAGAGGAATGGGTCGAGGTGCTGTCATGCTGTGTGTCGTGCTGTGCTGCACGGACTTGGCCAGCGTGTGCAGGGCGGGGCTCGGACAGCACAGTGGGCCAGAGCACTGTGGAGAGAGTGCACCTGGCTCAGCCTGCGCTGCGCAAGTCTGCCCAGGGCCGACATTGCATTCGGATATAACAGGGGCCTCAAATTTTTTGAAAATAAGATGTCCTCACTTCTTTCCTGAAAAAAGAGATAGCAGGCAATCAGTTTCCTTGTTCCTGCTTGGCCATGGTTGGTGCAGGTACCCAGGTCCTGTTGTCACTGAGCAAGGATATACCAAAGCACACCCAGGGAATCCACTAGGGACCAGAACAACTTTTTTACAGCAGCAGCCCTCGCACCTCATGGTAGTCAAACTTGATTCCCCATGACCTGAGTCCCACGTTTCCTTGCCCGCTCCTCCAGACACAGGCAGCTCAGAATGAACAGGCAGTAGCCACAGATTCAGGTCCCACGGGACCCTTGTGATTCCCTCTGGCAGAGTCATTTGTTTGTTGGTCATTAGGGCCTCCAACTAAGTAACACCTGTTAGGAGGTGGAAGCTTCACATTTCTCAGTGGGTCACTGTTTGGGGCTGTGGGGACACACTGCACTGCCTCCTGGGGGCAGCACTCCAGTCCTGCTGGCATTGTCCCCAAGCTGACCTCTTAACTAAGCTTTTGCAGGTTACCACACAGTTCTATCACCAGCTATATCCGGGTGTCACAGGTGGGTAAGACCAGTGCATTGTAGGGTTATGTGCCAGTTTTTATCCCTCTTTTGCCATAAAATGTGCCCCTTGGTCTGGGGCCGCCATGTTCACAGAACAGACATTTCATGTGTCCTCAGATGGGAGCGTCGGTAGGGCACTGCAGGCGAGGAAGCAGACCGTACTCCAACACCTACATACACAGCACGCCTGTTGACCCCAGTAAGGACAAACCATTAATCAGTTCAGGGTGGAAAAGGGCCATGTGGCTGGCTGGGCTGATCGAAGAAGGGTGCTCAGCTGCAGCTGCTGCTCTTGGCATGCTGGAAAGCCAACAGCAGCAGTGATCCTGTGAGAGTTGGCGAGAGCAAGTGAGCCCATGCCCCACGGCTCAGGTCTGACTCTGTCCCTGCTGCTGTGGCTACTCTGTGAATGAGGCGGCCAGGGGAAAGGCCCAAAGGCAGCCCCAGGATGAGCCGTCCTGTCTGTCTAGTGGTTAAGATGCTCCTCTGTAGTAAATTGTCTCCCATGGCCATTAGTGGGAGACATTAAAAATGTACTTAATTCTTGCCTGATGCCACTGCATCATCCATATGCCAACGTCCCCAACCCCTCCTATACTGGATCTTTGAGTTTTGCTCCTTCCATTTTTCTGATCAAAGCCATGACTTTAACCACTGTCCAGGACTCTGTATTTCCGTAGCTCAGCCTAATCCTCTCCATATGAAGTGGAGAACCATGTGACACTCCATAATGTCCCCGGGAGAATTTCCTTTTATTACAAGCAGCTACTACTGAGTGTGGGACTATAACATGTCAGAAGTCTATCTTCCCCTGACACCAACTAATTATGTCAAGTTATCTGAGGACTAGGTCAGAATTCATTTCTTCTCTGACCATTGGGCATTGGAAATCTCCCAAAATTAGTGTCATTTGAAGCAGGGGCTTCGATGCAAAAAAAAGTAGATGCCTTGGACATCTGTACCACCATTAATGAAATTTACTCATTCTTCTTGGACTTCATTCTAAGTATAACACTTTCATTAAACAATGGATTGCTATACCTGTTGTATGGCTCAGTGGATTTGAAAGGATTTAAATAATAATGAGTAGCTATTATCATTCAGCTCCTTGGAGCTCAGTCCCTGCTAGGTTCTCCTCATCAATACCATGGCAAAGTAGATCCAGCATCTCCTCCTTTTTCATTACACTCAAGATTATGGCCAAGTTCAAGGAGCCGTTCCAGTAGTATAATAAGATCAGCTCCAGGGGTCCTAGCTAGAATTTTGAATTTCAAGTCATGGGTGCAAGTTCCTATGTCATTATCCTCTCCCTAAGCTACAATTCCTTTGCCATTTAAGCTATTTTCTCCAGGTGTGGACTCTGCTGAGACTTGATCCTGATGATGCTCGTGGAGGTAATGCGGGATTGTATATTAGTTATCAATTGTTGCATTAAAAATATTACCTCCAAAACTTAGTGGCTTAATGCAACAACACTTAGAATCTCATGGATCCCGTGACTCAGGAATCCAGACATGCTTAGCTGGTTGTTAGGCCTGCTCAGGGTGGGAACTGAGAACGTATGTGTAGGACAGAATGTGGTTAATGGAAAACACAGATAGCGATCATAAGGCTTGTGAACCAAGAGCTACAGGAGTCTGGAGAGACTGGAGGTTGTAAATCTAACTCTGACCACAGATAGTTGTGGTGACACAGGGGTCCCTGAAACTGGTTGTTTGAAAAAGAATTTATTATAGCTGCTGTTCTGGCCCAGTTGCTCACTCCCCTTGGAAAAACCCTCTGTGACACCCAAGGCTCTCCCTTCTCTCATGGACATTCTTTTCGGCCTCCACCCATCTGCACCTAGATTCTCAGATAAACAGCATTTTTCTACATCTAAGGCTTCGTGTGTCTCCCTCTTGGCTCCAGACCTAACACTGGTGACTCTTACTTAGGAACTCTCAGAGGGTGCAATTTAGGTGTTGGTTAGGGCTGTGGTCTCATCTGAAGGCTTGCCATGGGGAAGATTCTATTTCAAGCTCACTTATCAGCTCATTAGCAGGATTCACTTCCTCCCTGGCTGTTGGACTGAGGGCCTCACTTCCTTGCTGGATGTTTGCTGGGGCTTCCTTTAGTTTCTTGCCATGTGTGCATCTCCATAGGGCACCTCCAACGTGGCATCAGCCTTCCTCAGAGTGAGCAAGTGCATGACACAGGACAGCCCAAGATGAAAGCCGTGGTCTCTTTATAACCTACTCTCACAGTGACGTTCATAGCTTTTGCTGTATTCTGTTCTTTAGAAACTCGTTGCTGGTTCTAGCCCACACCCACTGAGAGGGTGCTGTGTAAGGCTGAGAATATCAGGGGGTGAAGATTTGAGGACTAAGGGACAATGGACAGACATGATTCTTTCTTTCCGTCCTAAACATGAGCCCCTTAAGGAACAGCTCCAACAGTGCAGCAGCAAAAACAGCTGTGTGTTGACCAGTGACTGAATGACTCTGAGATTCAACTCGCATTATCTTACTTGCCTGTTGATAAACTTTTAATGGGTCTAATCGTCTACACTGTAGGATGAAGTCCAATATTCTGGGTTTGTCCCAAGTACTTTCCTAAATGCAAAGATGCCTTTGCTTGTTTAAGTTTCATGATGAATGACACATAGGATGAGGGCCACGTTATGAATTTTATGGGCTCTGGGCACTTCCGGCTTGATAGGCCACTAATGTATAAACATACACATACATTTAGACTATATATGCATATACATACATACATATATGCATTTATACATATTGCATTATGATTGAATTGATATAAAAATGAACATAATCCATGTTGGATTATGTTCATTTTTTCCTCTGATTTTAAAAGATTAAAACATTTTCATAGGACCTAAAAGTGACATGGGTACTGCTTGGGATAGATTAGATTTATTATCCCTCAAGAAGCAGTAGTGCAGGGTTAGGAGCATGCAGTCTGGGGCAGACTACCTACATGTGAATCCAGCTTTGCCACTTACTTCCTGTGTGTGCACTGGCAAATCGCTTGTCTGTGCCCTGCTTCCTCATCTATAATTTAGGGATAATCACATTACCTACGCTGCTGCATTGTCGCAAAGATAAATGAGGTTTTACTTGTGAGGGAGGCAGTATAACTGCCCGTCAATATTGGCTTTCGATATCTTTCCAGACTGCATGGGATGACTGTAATTTGCCAACCACTTGAAGTTAGGCATAGCCTTGTAACTTCATTTGGCTAAAGAATATTAGTGGAAGTGATGGGCATTACTTCTAGGTGAAAGCATTTAATTGCTGATCTTGACTCTCTGCCTTGCTTTTTATCTGCCCAAAAGTTGAAATTAGAAGGAGCTGAGACGATGGGCAACCAACTTAACATGGAAATGCAATACGCATGAAAAATAAATTAATGATTGTTGACTTGAGCCACCGAGACATCAGGGCTGTTTGTCACAGGAAAATAACCTACCCGTATTGCCTAATGCACTGTGAAAAACACCAAGCTTAGACCCGACATGTAACACTCGGGAAACATTTCATGTGTTAGGAAGTGGGGGCCTATAGATTTTGAGTAACTGGCTTTGGAGTCCGGTAATTTGGATTCTATTATTTTCTAGTTGCATAACCTTAGATAAGTTATATGATATCTCTCTGCCCCAGTTTCTTTATCTGTAATATATGGTTAGTTCAATAACCTGATGTGAATCTTCAATATGAACAATAATACAAAGCACAAAGTATAGGCAATGAGCATTTGTTCATTTTTGGCTGTTTTTGCTTTGTTTGTACTTTCAGCTGTACCACTGTACAGAAAACTCTGTGCTCGGTACTCGCATGCAGATGCGGTATGATGACAGTCTGAAGTCCTTTGAAACCATCTTGTACTGAGAGAGACACCGACGAGAATAACAAAGTAGTATGCTGAGGGCTGTGAGAAGGATACCAATAAAGTAACTTGTCTTTAGAAAGATATAACATACTGCTCTACATTTGACTGGGATTAAAATGATAAAATTTTGAACCCAGAACTTGAAAGGCTAGAATGTTTTCGGGTTGGACAGTGTGGAAAAGAGAGCAGGAGCATTTCAGAAGGAGCGTGGAGCAGGAAGCAGAGATGGTTCTAGCACTTGCAGTCCTGTGAGAATGAGATCAGAGGGGACATTCCACTGAAGAAGAAGCTGGTGTCTGAGCACAGAGGTCCTTGCGGGGACAGGGTCCCACCTGGAACCTCCTACTTTCCTGACGTACCTCACCTCAGGGGAGCAAGCTGCTCTGTCCACAGGGGAGATTTGTGATCACTGCTCTCAAATCAAAACGGCCTTTTGCAGATGGGACTTGCTTTTGTCACAGGGACCAGAGAGGCGAGGCATTAGGTTGGTGCCACAGCCCATTTCTTGCTAAATGTAGGAGTTGTCTAAATTACTCTCCGTTCTTTGTATTCTAAATGTCACCCCCTTGCTCAGGTCCTCTGTGCTCTCAACCTTACTATTTTAGAAGTCCCTGTGTCAGTCTCTCTGTCCCCAGGCTCTCCCAGTTCAGTCTTGATGTACTCTGAGGTCCCCAAGGGCGGGAATCACATCTGTTTTGTTCCTTAAGGTAAATCCAGTCCTCGCACAGTAAGTGCTTACTATATATTCGCCGAAGGAACCCCTCAGCGAATGGATCTTTCCGTACTACACTCTACTTCCAGGCTTCACTTTTCATGGTGCCACTTTCTTTCTTAAAAATAACCAATGGCTCCCTATTACCTATTGAATTTAGTCCTAATTCCTTTTTCTGACCTGCAATGCTCTCCTCGCGCTGACCTCATAATCTTTTCCCAATCCTATTATAACAATGCCACGTGAAACTAACCTTCTCCTAACTTATCTTGGAAGTAATGGATATCTCTTAAGAATTTGGAAGAGATGTTGTAATCACAAGAGTTGCACTTCTTTGGGCATTGCTCATGCACTAGCTAAGTCAAGGATGTGGAAAACTTGCCTAGTAAATCAATGCGGGCAGCAGGAAAAGGCAGGTTGTAAGCCCATGCAGCCTGAGGTCAGTGCCAGCCTAAGCCCCTGCAACAGAATGGACTTGTTACTTAAATTGACAAAGTTCAGAAGCTCAAAATTCACAACCCGATCACAGTAACGATATGCTGTGAATGTCAGTGCACATTCAAGGCACTAAAACGTACTTTCTGTCATTTCCCTGCTGGAGATCGTCCTCGCAACAGTCTGTACTCTCATGACTAAACCCTCACCTGGGCATCCCAAGCCACCTGTGACGTGGCCAGTCTACCTGTCCAGTTTCTCTCCCTCCACTCCTTCCCTAAGGACTCCGAGTGCTGAGGCAAAACGGGCAGATGTGCCGCACACCCCTCCAGCCCGCCCTCAGCTCACGCTGCTTCCTTTGCTTGAAAACCCCTTCCTTCATCTCTCCACGGGGACAGCTGTATCGGTCCTCCAGGGCCCGCATGAAATGTCACTCAGGAAGTGGGCAACTCCCTGCCACTCCCTCTTTTCTCTCTGGAAGCAGTCCGTGGCTTTGACCTATGCTCCTTGCTCACTGTCTTTTCACATGCTCTGTTATTTATGCAGATACATAACCAAATATTCCGTATTAGGAATCTGAACCATTTGAAGCCAGGGATGATATAAAAGGAAATACTAAGAACTGCACACTGAGTACCAAGAGGCCTATTACATTTAAGAGCTTTAGACCCTCTCTGGCCTCGAGGGTCCCCCACAGGTCCTGAAGTTGCTGTGCTCTCTATTCATAGGAGATCTTCCCAGGGGGGTCGTATGTACTGCCTCAGCTCACACTGCTGCTTCTTCCTATTAAAATCTCTTCCCTTCACCTCAGAATGTCTTTATCAAAATCGCAGTGGCTTTTACCTTCTCAGGCCAAACACCAATTGTCTTTCCAAAGCTTACTCAGCCTCTTCCCAGCGTCGGATGCAGCTGTCCACTCCCTCCATCCTCAGGTGCGGTCTGACGCAGTCTCTCTTTGGTTTCTTTCCTACCAAATTAGATGCTGCTCTGTTAGTGTCCATTGTTTTTTTTCCTTTCCCTGAGGTACAGTAGAAATGTTCAAAGTTTCCAGGGCTTGGTTCAAGACCCTCTTCTCTGCTATAGTCATACTCTTTTCTAAGTTGATTTTGTTTGACCCGGTGACACTAAGCAATGTATATTATTATATGATGTAATAATATATTATTCCAAACTCACATAACCCCATTGCACCAGTGTAACCTAGGAAATCTTTCATGGTTCATGTCACCATCTCTGCTCCACCTTGAAGTGGTGCCCTATTTAATTCAGAAAGCCATGCTATCTATAATGCAGTGACTCAAGGTGCTGTTTGATAACAGACCTGTATAGCTCTAATTGGAGAAATAAATGGCATATAGCACCTGCTTCTCTTAGAGATACCACAGCAGAGACATTTACCATGGCTGGCTGCTCCAAGGACCCCTCCACACAGAATGGCTCAAGAAGTTACTCTGACAATAGCCCATCTCCTTGAAGAAGCTCCACTCTTAGTAAATATCAGCAAAATCTGATTTAGGCACAGGTTGAACTTTTTAAATCATGCAAATTAAATAAAATGTTCATTGCATTTGTGACATTTTTAGAACTTATAGAAGATATATGATTGCCTGTGAAGAGATTATTATACTCGTTATCCTTTTCAAGAATGTAATGTCAGTTTATCTAACACTTGGGTTATTAAGCAGATTATTACTACAATTTTAAAGCTAACTATTAGTATGTGTTTAGGAGAGACTATTATGTTTCACAATATTAAGCAAAAGAAATAGATTCATAATTGCAAATGAAGCTATACTTTAAGGAATTCTTTATTTTAATAAAAATGTCTATGGCTATATGTGAATAAGGAAATTTATGAGGAGTTAACTAAAACAAGGAATATTTTACAGATCTTAATTGCCAACTTAATCACTTATTTTAAACACATTCCATCTCAGAAATCTCCAATGGCTTAGTGCTTATCATATCCAGTGGATTAGAGAGAAATTATTGAGGGAGAAGTCATTGAATAGTATTCTAAGGTACAAAGAAAAAGCAAAAGAACAAAACCCAGATGGCATTCATTTTAACAGGAAATATCCACCTGGTGTCTGAGGGTAGCTCTACTGGGGCCGGGGAGGAGGATAATCTATGTGCTTCATGCAGTTAAGAACCCCAGGGAGCTCCAGCCGGAAATGAATCCTTGCACGTCACAGTATAAACACAGAGCTTGCTAGTGACGAAAATGCTACTGTTTATGTAAACAGAGTTTAGCTGTGAACAAGAAGCATTCTGGAAAAGGTGTATAATTTGGAAAAGACAGGTAGTTTGGATCTTAGCTCCATGATAATATTTTAAACTTTTCCAAAATTTTAAATTGCTCTGAGCCTAAATTTTCTCTACTATGTCACAGAGATGATTTTGCACCACCTGCATGACCCTGGCAACTAGTGTGGTGCGGACTAGAGCCTGAAAGGAAAGAAAAACATTCTCCAGATCTCGCTCCTTACCAAGGCAGTTAAAGAAACCTCCTGCATCACAAATGAGCAGAGTGGAGTGCACAGAGGAGTGGACGTGAAGTCATGGAAATACCGAAGGATCCCAGCTAATTTGCACTGCTTTGAGCATGCTTCATCTCTACAAAAGAAAGCAAGCCATTAGACCACTGCCTCTGCAACTCTCTCATAGAATAAATGTCTGACAGAAGATGTACTACTGAGTTCACCAGTGCATACTCAGATCTTTAACATATGTCCTGATTAATCCAGCTACTAATGTGAATTTTGCATTCTACTTCATCATATATACATATTTTAAAATATAAGATGATTCTTCACACTAGTTGCAGACTAAAAGACTTGACTTCCTCCTCCCTCCAAGGCTTTGGGGAAAACTTATATTTCACAGAGATTTTTCATGAAGCTTTTCAGACCACCCCCTGGCACACAGCCATGTGCCCACAGGGTTTATATTTCCGGATTTGATAAGTGCTATGTGAGAAGATTTCTAAGTTTCCTCCCAGCTCTAAATTCTGCACAGTTTATGTGTGGAGAAAACATTAAAATGAAACACAATGGAAGATTAATGTCTTAGTGGAAAGGTGTAATTTAAAGCATCACTTGAGCTGGAAAAGAAGGTAGATAGAAAGTAATTAGCATCAACAAATTACATCTCTCAGATGGTACAACCAAAGGATATTCCTGCGGTAAGTCTGATTGCAATGGATATAACCTGATGAAGTGAAACATGACCTTAGGCTTTGTTTTGTTGTGTTTTGTCAATAAACCCTGGGTAGATAATCTTGAAGGAAATGTACACACCACCTTACAAAAAATTCCAATGTAAAGAGAAATAAAAATGACATAACAGCGTACATTACTTGAAACTAATGCTGTGTCTTATTTATGACCAAAGCAAAGCTAGTTGCTGGATCACTGATATGTTTGTCCAGGGGAGTCCAACTCTGTCTTTTATCCCAATTTTCCAATGAATTAGGGAACGGACCGGGCCCTGTGTTATCTGCTAATGAAAGAGAAATGAAAGTGATGCAGTCTTTGAATATTTTTCTGATTCAGAAAATAAACCAGGAGAAACTGTGATCGTAGTGCCAGTACTACTAATATAATAGAGATATGCACAGCATGTGCTAGAGCTCCTAGTTTAATCTAGATTATTGTACTTGGAGGAAGGACGAGATTGTTCAAAACAGAAAGAAATCTGAAGGAAACTAGTCATGTATTGAACTACTGTTATGGGTAAAAAAAAAACCTTCCAATAAAAGAGAACAGAATGTACAAAATATGTAAGAAATGTTTTTTAAAAAATTGGAAACCATATTATATTTGGTGAACTATTGGAGTACGACTATTATAAGGTGCAGATAAGAAAAAAATGAAAATGGGGCCAGAAAGATAGGCACAAAAGGGCTAGATCACACAGGATCTTTTAGGTCTGCTAATTATTTAATTTTATCCTTAAGTCAATGATGGAGAGTAATTAAATAATTTAAAAAATGGAAACAATATGGTGATATTTGTCTTTAGAAAGACCACTCAGGAAACACAGAAGATAATCTTTGGAATAGGAGAGGGGGAATTTAGAGGTTTACAGGCCAATTAGAAGACATTTTGCAGTGTCTAGGCAAGATACAACAATGACCAGAATTAAAAAGCTGTAAGGATGTACAAATGTGGACCAAGTTCACAGTTCTTTGGAGTTGAATCAACAAAACTCGGTGATCCACTCAATGTGAGGGACAAGGTCAAGGAAAAGTGAGCCTCATGTGACAGTGGTGTGTCTGACTTGCTCATAACTGTTCTGGACTCATCATTTTGAATGTTTTTGACTCACAACAGGCACTTAGTAAATATGTGCTAATTATATAAAATAATAAATGAAAGAATGATTTTTGTACATTTTGATTCTTAGTGGGGGCACATGAGGTAGAAAAGATGTCCTGGGGAGTGTGAGCTGAAGAGTTATGTGTCATCTGGAAGAAGCTGTTCCTGGGGCTGGTCGAAATAATGGCCCAGAAGTTCCAGTCCCATCAACAGTGCAGTGAGCACGGAAGACACCCTACAGCCAGCGACAACAAAAACTCTGACCAAAATATTTTTGAAAGCCAACTATTTGTAATAGTTGAAAGTGAACCAAAGCAAGCAGAATGTAAAGGTGATTTGAGCACTGAAAGAAGGAAATGGAATTGGGTGAGATGCACATTGATTAGGCTTTCCCCTGAAGAAATTTTCCACTAAAGACAATGTTAAGAAACTAGAACTCAAGCAGAAAGCCACAGTGACTAGGACTTGAGATATAAGGGGAAGGAGATTTGGGGTATCAGAGAAGCTGAAAATTGAAGGGTGGATTTCTAAAAAAAGAGAGAATTAAAGAAGGAGTGTCCCGAAATCTCCATATACACACCTCTCAAAGCACTGGTCAATCACTAGACTGTGCATGTGGAGAGGGACCTCCAAGGAGTTTGGCGAGAAGCTTGAGTTGGAAGCTGAAATACTGGAGCAAATATGCCAGCTGCTGCCCATCACAAGAGAGATAAAGTTCAGAATTTGAATCCTAGCAAATTAGAAGAGCTTGGTAAACACTAAGGCTTACCATCAAAATAGGTTCATTCTGACCAAATATAACATCAAGTCTCTACAATAACAAAGTGCTTTGCCAATAATTTACTTGCCTACAAGAAGAAAACTACATTCTCAGTGGAAGACAACAGAACTCTCTATAACAGGCCCAATGTATAATTCACAGTGATGGGTATATATTAAACAATTACTAGATATGAAAGACACATGACTATATAGTCCATGCTTAAGAAAAGGCAGTCAACAGGAAATTATCCTGAGATTACCCTGATATCAGAATTCTCAGACAAGAATTTTAAGGCAGCTGTTATAAATATAATTAAGGATTTAAGATAAAAGATGGTAATAATGAATGAAAAGGTAAATCTTAACAAAGAAATGGAAACTGTGAAAACTTGGAAAATCTGGAATTAAATAGTATAATATCTGAAATGAAAAATACCCTGAATGGAATTAACTATAGAATGAAAATAACTAAAGAAATGATCAATGAGTTTAAAAAGTCAATAAAAAATATCTGATCTCAAGAACAGAGAAAAAAATGAAAATATAACCCCATAAAACAATATCAAGCACATTTTTGGAGTACTAGAAAGAGAGAAGTGATTCAGGAAATGAATTCAGAAAAAGGAAATTTTTTAGAAAAAATAAAATTGAAGAAATCAGACTAGAACCTCCCCAAATTTGGTCAAAACATCTACTTCTAGATCCAAGAAGCTTAACAAACCCCATGCAAAAACAGAACAAAGAAAAAACCCACCTTTGTTTTTCATAAACTGCTGAAAACCAGTAATAAAGAGAAAATCTTGAAAGGAGCCAGAAAAAATCATGTCACAGAGAGGAAAAACAATATAATTACTAGCTAACTTCCCAACAGAGTCATTAGAGGCCAGAATACAATAAAAAGACATCTTTATGGGACTGACATAATAAGAATTGTTTAACATGAATTATACAACCAGTGAAAATATCATTCAAAAGAGCAAATTAAAGACATTTTCAGATCAATGGAAGCTGATAGAATTCATTGCTAATAGTGTTGTATTTGAAAAAATATTTAAGGAACTATTTAGATTGGAAACTACAAACTCAGTTTCACAGAGAGGAATGAAAGTATTAGAAATATTGGTAAGAATAAAAGATTTATATTTTCTCTTAATTTTTTAAAAACATAATTGACTGGTTTAAAATAACAAAATATAACATTTTACTGTGCAGTTTAAAATGTATATGAATGTAAAATATATAACAACAGTAACAGAAAGACCAGAGGTGTATTTTAATTATACTGTTGCAAGGTTCTTATACATTACATGCACTAGTACAATATTAATTTCAAGTAGATTATAATAAATTGAGCATGCATAATTTAACCACTAGATAACTATAAAAATACAAAAAAAATAGACAAAATGTCTTCAGAGGACTATTAAATGGACTATTAAAAATATCTCATTTATCCAAATTAGACAAAACAAGAGAAACAGAGAGATTAAATTGCCAGGAAAAATAAAAAACAAATAGCAAAATGACAAACCTACATACAATTATATCAGTAGTTACATTAAATATAAATGAAATAAATGTCCCAAATTGAAAGACAGAGATTTCAGACTGTACAGAAAAAAAGCAAGATCCAATTCTTCAAGATAGAGTTTAAATATAAAGACAGGGATAGTTTAAAAGTATCATAAAAAGAGGGGAGTCCGGGTGCGGTGGCTCATGCCTGTAATCCTAGCACTCTGAGAGGCCGAGGTGGGCAGATTGTTTGAGCTCAGGAGTTCGAGACCAGCCTGAGCAAGAGTGAGACCCCGTCTCTACTAAAAAAAAAGAGAAAGAAATTATCTGGACAACTAAAAATATATAGAAAAAAATTAGTTGGACATGGTGGCGCATGCCTGTAGTCCCAGCTAGTTGGGAGGCTGAGGTAGTAGGATGGTTTGAGCCCAGGAGTCTGAGGTTGCTGTGAGCTAGGCTAACACCACAGCACTCACTCTAGCCAGGGCAACAGAGCGAGACTCTGTCTCAAAAAAAGAAAAAAAAAAAGAGGGGAAAAGGTACAGCATGCTAATAAATAGCATAAGAAAACTGGTCTGTCTATGTTAACATCAGACAAAGTAGTTATATTGGTTTTATTTAATATATTGCCGCTATTACAAATTATCACAGATTCACTGGCCTGAAACAACATAAATTTATTTTCTTAAAGTTCTGTAGATTGTAAGTCTGATGTAGGCTGAACTCAAGTGTAGGTAAGACTGTTCATTTCTATAGTCTCTAGGTGAGAATCTATTTCCTTGACTTTTCCTGCTTCCAGAGATCAGACATATTCCTTGACAAATCTTCTTCCATCCTCAAAACCAGCAACTTTGCTTTCCTCTGGTCCTGCTTCCATAGGCACATCGCCTGTGACTCTGACCTCAGTAGGGAAAGGTTCTCCAATGTTAAGGACTCCTCTGGCAAGGTGGAGCCCACACTGACAATCCAGAACAATTTCTTCATCACAAGGTCCTTAACTTAATTGCTCTTACAATGGCTCTTTTGCCATGTGATATATTCACAATTTCTTAGAATTAGGAAATGAATATTAGCTATTAATACTGTTAATGATTAAATAGGGATATATCATAAGATTAAAGGGGTTAATTCATTAGGAACCCATAACAACCATACTTGTGTATGTACCTAATAATAGGGAGGAATGAAACAAACACTGAGTAACTGAAATCAAAGAAGGAATAGACAAATCCAGAAACATAGTGAGAGATTTTAACACCCATGTCTCAGGGATTGACAGAACGACTAGGCTAAAAATCATTAAGATTATGTAAGTCATGAGCAACACTATCGATAACCCTAACCTAATTAATACTTATAGAACAGTGCATTAAACTACAGAGTAGAAATACTTTTAAACGAAATGTTCAAAGTTCACTGAAATAGACCACATCTTAGGCCATAAAATAAGTATTAACAAATTTCAAGATGGCAATCTTACAGAATATGTTTTCTGATTACAAACAAAACTATTAGAAATCCATAAGAATATGATATTTGTAAAAGACCCAAATATTTGAGAATTTATAAGGTTTTAAAAACTCATTTTTCAAAGAAGAAATCACAAGAGAAATTAGAAACTATTTTCAACTGTCTAATAATTAAAATATAGCATTTCAAGAATTATGAAATACAGCAAAAGTGCTTAAGGAAATGTAGGTCTTTAAATGATCATTAGAAAAAGTGAAAGATTTAAAAAAACATCAAAATTTCCACCATAAGAAACTAGGTAAAATAGAAAAAAAAATCAAAAAGGTATAAAATATAAGGAATAAAAATAAGAGCAGAAATTGATAAAGTATAAAGATAAAATGATAAAGAATAATAACAAAGTCCAAAGTTTATTCTGTGAGAGTATGAATAAGATTCATATCCCCTAACAGTGTGGCTCAAGAAAAACATTACTAAAAACACAAGCTTTCAAAATGAGGAATGAAAGGGTAAGTATATATTCACATACTATAGATAATAGAAAGGTCATAAGAGAATATAAAGAACAATTTAATGACAATAAATTAGACAACATAAACACAGCAGGTGAATTATTTGAAATGAATATCAAAATAGATAAAAGATAAAATAGAATATATTAATATCTCTATATTGTTACAGTAATTGATTTCATAATTAAAGACCCTATCATAAAAAAAAAAATATTCCAGACCCAGATAATTTCACTGGTAAATTTTGTCAAACATTTAAGAAACACATAATACCAATTCTATGCAAACTTTTTTCAGAAAATAAAGAAAAATGGAAGATTTCACTATTTATTTAATGTGACCAGAATATCCCTGAGCAGCAAAAGATACAAGAAAGGAAAATTACCGACCAATATTTTAGGACAGATTGATCATATTACTGACCAGTATTTCTTATGACCATATATGTAATAAATACTTAAGGAAAATGAGCAAGTCAAATACTACTAAATATAAAAAGGTTAATATACGATGGCCATGTAGAAAAAAAATCATCTATCCACAAATTTCTTGCACAGGAATGTCCATGGCAGTTTAATTCATGGAATTCCAGAACTAGAAATAACCCAAATATCCATCAATAGAAGAACGGATATAAAAATTATAGCATATTCATAAAATTGAACTCTATTCATCAATAGATACCATGAACTATAAAAATACAACCATATGGATTATTTTTAAAAGCATTATGATGAAAGACAGAAGACTGGACCAAAAGAATATCTACTATATGATTCAAATTTGTGTGAAGTTCTGTAACATGCAAATCCATGCTGTGGTTATAACAAGTACAATGTTTGCTTATAGGAAGGGGGTGGGTATGTAGGAACTTTCTAGATCTTTATTACACTGGTGGTTGCATGTATATATTTTTTCAAAACTCATCAAATTTTGCACTTAGCCTCTATGTGTTTCACTGTATGTACATCTTACCTTAATTAAGACAAATACATGGGTCTAGAGCTCTGGAATGTGATCTAGGTTGAAAAGTTGCAAAATGTACACACTTTTCTCATAGTTGGAAACATGAGTTCACCCAGGAGTATGCAGAGTAAGAGGAAATGGTGGCTGAGGATGAAGCCCTGGAAAACACAAATATTTAGAGATGGTAGAAGAAGTGGTGTCTTTAAAAAAGGACCAATGACAAAAGTGCTAACCATAGATGAAAGACAATGCTAAATCAGACCATATTAAAATTAAGAACTTCTCTTCATCAAAAGACATCATTAAATAGGGAAAGGGAGCCCATCGAGAGGGACAGGATTAGGTAGGTAGATAAATAGATGATTGATACAGTGATGAAGGATAGATGGGTAGTTAATAGGTAGAATGCTACCAAAATATTGTATTCAGAACATACAAAGAACTAAAATCAACAAAAAGGACAGATAACCCAAGAGAAAAGATTTAAGAACAAAAGATTTAAATAGGCATGTCATAAAACCGGCTTTCCAAATCACCAGCATATAGAAAGGCACTCAACTTTATTAGTCATGAAGAAAAAATAATATGAATTAAAATCACAATGCAAATCACTTATACACATCAGAATGAATTTAACAAAAAAAGATGAAAAAATGCCGAGTATTGGTAAGGATGTGTAGCAACTAGGACCAGAACTTTCATACATTTCTTGTGGTATTGTAACTTGGTCCAAACTTGTTGGAGAACTCCATATCAGTATTTACTAAAGGTGAACATACACCCACTCAATTCCACTCCTAGAGACATGCTAAGTGGACATATATACATATGTTCATCAATAGACTTGTACTAGAATACCTATAATAGCATTATTCAAACTGGAAACTATCCTAGTGCCCATCGACAGTAAAGTGGGTAATTACATTGTGGCATATTTCCATTTGAATACTATACAGTGATGAGAATCATATTTGAATTAAAATGTGAATGAATCTCACAAACAAAATGAGAAAACAAAGACAGACAGAGAGGATGAGTGCTGTGGGTTTCAACTGGACAAAGCATAAAAGCAGATACAGAGATCTGTGTTGTTAGAAGGCGGGATAGTGGGCACCCTTAGGGGAGGTGACGGTTACCGGCTGAAAGAGGCATTTGGGGACATCTGAGCTGTTGGTCATGTTCCACATCTTCATCTGAGTGCTATCTCATAGCTGTGTTCAGTTTCTGAATCATCTAGATCTACACTTAGGAAATGCACACTTTGCCGTGTGAGACAGTGTTAGACTTCGAAGGTCTTAAGAAGTGACTGGAAAAGTGCAGTGTGAGAGTCAGTGGGGAGATGACAGGAGCCATTTATTTTAGAGAGATGGCCAAATGTATATACATTAACCATGTATATACATTAACTATGAATCATTAAATTTAATTGTGTTGCTGAGTCTACATGTGTGCACTCAGTGATAAATTAACTTTACGTAAATCCGTGAATTGCAGCAGGAAAAGCCTCACTGAGGAAAGGGAAGGGGTGAGAAGCTTAGCTGCACCAGGTGCTCTGCCTCATTACCTGATGCACTCATCAGAAGGTGGAATCGCTCTGCCCATTATATAGGTAAGGCAGTGAGGCTTGCAGAAATGAAGCTCATAGAGGCTGCTAAGTGATGAGAGCTACCTGTGATCCCGGGTGTGACATCATTTCCTATTCTTGATTTATTCTCCTAAACAACCTCCTGCAAGGTAAGGAAAAAAAAGGACTTCATTGATTATTTTGTTTAGTGAAAATATCCAAACACTTAGACGTATAGATTAAATGAGTGTGTTTCCCTAATAGGACACTAAAAATGTGGAATATCAAAGTAAACTAGTTATATTACTTAAAGATAAGGCATTTTTCAGCCATTTTAAGAAATTTTTATTAATATTATTATAATTGATTAATCACAGTTGTATTCATTTATGGAGTACAATGTGATGTTTTGATCTATATATGCAATGCGGAATGATTAGATTAAGCTAATTAACACATCTGTCACCTGACTTACTTATCATTTTTTTGTCATGAGACATTTGAAATTTATTTTTAGTTATTTTGAAATATACACACATCATTATTAACTCTAGTCACCTTGCTGTGCAATTTATCTCAAAAACTTATTTCTCCTAACAGAAACTTTATACCCTTTGACCAACATCTCCCCATCCCTATCACCTCCCCAGCCTCTGGTAACTACCATTCTACTCTCTACTTCTATGACTTTGAATGTTTTATATTTCACATATAAACAAGATCAAGAAGGATTTATCTTTCTGTGTCTGGCTTATTTCACTAAGCATGTCATTCAGGTTCATCTACGTTGTTGCAAATGATACAATTTTCTTCTTTTTTAAGGCTGAATAGTATTCCATTGTCACATATACCACATTTTCTTTATTCATTCATCTGTTGCTAAACACTTAGGTTGATTCCATATCTTGGCTATTACGAAAAATGCTGAAATGAGTGCAGATATCTCTTTGACATAACAATTACAACTCCTTTGGATATATTCCCAGAAGTGGGATTGCTGGATCATATGGTAGTTCTATCTTTAGTTTTCAAACTAAAAACATCTGCACAAAAAAAGAAATAATTAACAGAGTGAAGAGATAACCCACAGAGTGGGAAAATTATTTGGAACCATACATCTGATAAGAAGTTAATATCCAAAATATATAATAAACTCAACCCAATAGCAAGAAAACAAATAACCCTATTAAAAAATGGGCAAAGATTCCGAACAGATATGTCTCAAAAAGAGACATACAAATGGTCAACAGGTTCATGAAAAATGCTCAGCATCACTAATCATTAGGGAAATGCAAATTACAATGAGATATCACCTCACACCTGTTAGGATGGCTTTTATCAAAAAGATGAAAGATATCTTTTGGCAAGGATGCAGAGAAAAGTGGACCCTTGTACACTTTTGGTGTGAATGTAAATAAGTACAGCCATCCTGGAAAACAATATGGTGCTTCCTCAAAAAACTCAAAATAGAACTGTCTTAAAAAATTTTAGAGGTTTTAGGTTACATATATTACCTTTGCCCTACCTGAGTCACAGCTTCAAGCATGTCTATCCCCCAGACAGTGTGCACCACACCCATTAGCTGGGAATATAGCCATCCCCTCCTCCCTCCTCCCACCTGCCTGATACCTGATGAATGTTACTACTATATGCGCACATAAGTTGATTGGTCAATACCGATTTGATGGTGATTACCTTTGGTGCTTATTTTTGCACAGTTGTGATACTTCACTTAGTAGAATGGGCTCCAGCTCCATCCAGGATACTACAAGAGGTGCTAGATCACCATTGTTTTTTTGTGGCTGAGTGGAACTCCATGGTATGCATATACCACATTTTATTAATCCACTCATGTATTGATGGGCGCTGGGTTGTTTCCACATCTTTGCAATTGTGAATTGTGCTGCTATGAATATTCTAGTGCAGATGTCTTTTTTATAGAATGTCTTGTGTTCTTTTGGGTAGATGCCCAGTAATGGGATTGCTGGATCAAATGGTAGCTCTACTTGTAGCTCTTTGCGGTATCTCCATACTACTTTCCACAGAGGTTGCACTAGTTTGCAGTCCCACCAGCAGTGTGTATGAGTGTTCTCATCTCTCCGTATCCATGCCAACATTTATTATTTCTACCATATTCTGAGAAACAAATCAGAAGGCAGTTTACATATACTTACTTATCTTACATATAGTTTTCATACAAAATAAATTTTTCTGATAAAATTAGCTGATAATATATTCTTTCTTCATGTTGTTATAGTCAACATAAATAATAATTTATACCCTCACATGAAGTACCTCCTAACCAGTAAATCGTATATCTCACATATGTGTATATGCGTGTGTGTGTGTGTGTGTGTGTGTGTATCCGTGTTCTCTGTCATGACTGCATAGCCAAATAACCTGAAAACTAGAGAATATTTTTAAAAATACTGTTGCTTAGTCCAAATTTAAGCTATTCTGATTAGTTTCAGGAAGGGGAGCAGACAGCCCGGTTTGAGGACGGCGAGTTTGTGTGCTGAGGGAGAGGACACTAAGACTGTCTCCGTCGTTAGCTCATGCACAGACACTTTGTTAGGTGTGTGTAACACCAAGGTAGGTATTTTGTCCTCATTTCCCACATACCCTGTTCTAGGTCACCCCAAAGCCATGGTCTTTCCACGCTGCATTCTTTCTTTGTTATTTTTAGTTCCCCTCATGTGAAGTTCGCCCCTCCCAGCGGGACGCAGGTGACGTGAGTGCCTCCGCAGCCCTGCTAGGGGCTGTCGGTGCAGCACGGTTCGTTCGTGTCCTGCGTGCTGGGAAACGCACAGCCTGCGCATGCCCGTCCCTTTCTCGTCTAAGGAAAGGAGGGTTCCATAATGGGGTAATTAAGTAAAACTCAGAAAATACATTCAATATAATAAATATTCAGCACTACGCGGACTTGCCTATGAATGATGTTAAGCTCTAATCACTGCTGGATAATAACGGTACAGACCAGGGCAGGAAAGGACTGCGAACAAGAAGGATATGTTTCCGTGGGGTTCAATAATGGGGTGAATTATTTCCATTCGTGCATTTAGATTTTTTTAGCACTAGAGATCGCACTTCCTCACGCCCAAAGCCCCATTCTGCAATTTCATATTCCTTACAAAAGCTAACACCCAAATTGAGCCAATATTAACATTAAAAAAAAATCCTTATCATCGATGTAATACATTGGGGCAAAACATTTTAAAGTAAACCAATACTTAAAAATTACGTCACAGTCCTCGCTCAGCCTCCGCTGGGTAAGTTCAAAGTGGAATAAAATCATCCTTTTGCGGGGTCGGCGGGGGGTGGGGAGCGGGAGTAAGAGAAATGTCCCTCAGTAGCGAAGCCGGGCGAATTAAAATCAGGGCTCAGATGACAGATGGGAGCCGGCGGTAGCTGCGCAGCCGCGGGTCTGGTCAGTAGGCCCCCACCCCCAGGCGCCTGGAGAGGAGGGAGGGGCGGCCCCGGCGCGAGGCCGGGTGTGCATGGTGGACCCTGCACCAGCCACAGTCTGGGGACCCCGACCCGTCCCCAGCTGGTGCCACCGCCCTGTGCCCCTGCGCCCCGCGGTGGGGAGCCCGCCTGGCCCGCCGCGGCCTCCGGGGAAGGAAGAAAGCGCGGGGCCTCCAGGAGCGAATTGGCCACTTCGTGCGCAAGGACGGCTTCCGTGGCGACCGCGAGGCCACTGGGGAACTTTACGCGTGGCCAATGCACTTGCTCCGAAAAACCCTGTACTGATTGTCGTTGAACGATTTAGCTTTTCCGTCTTTCCTTGGGACGATCGCGACCAGTGGAAATACTGAATCAAACCTCCGTGTTCTTCTTTGGCAGTTGATGTAAACCGCTTCCCAAGCAAGGCATGTTTACAGCAGACATTTCCCCAAATCTGGACACGAGTCCAGTTCTGCTCGCTCCGGGTGGAGTTCAGCGGTGCCACGTCGCCTGGGCTGAGAGGCGGGGGACGCGGCTGGCGCGCAAACCCTGCGGGCCGGACCGTGCGGGGCCGCGTGCAGGATAAAAGCGGGTTGTCCACACCTGCCCTCTTCAGCTCCTCCTTTCTTGCTCTGAGAGCTGGAAAACCAAGGAAGTTTTGATGTTTGCGTGGCACCTCCCGCGTTAGAAACCAAGGTGAACATGACACAAGGAGGTCTGGTGTCGTTTTTAGCAGATGCAAATTCGTCGTGTCTGGAGCTGTCAAAGAACGTTGCTGCTGCGCGGCTCGAGGTGGAGATGGGCCACGTGCTGGTGTACCAGGAACGAAGCAGAGTCCGTGAGGGGAAAAGATGTTTCCATCAGCCAAACCGTTTCAAAGGATGCGAACGCCGCCGCCACGGAGCTCTGATGATGGGGTGCACGCATGGGAGCTCCTGGGTGGGAGTGCAGTCCCGGGACCCCTCACTTTCCTTGCAGCAGACGTGCAAGATGGCAAAAGGAGGCTCCACAGTTTTCCAGTCGCTGGCCTCCACGGTGCACAAAGCTGGCCCAACTCTTCGTATTACTATAGATCTGCACCAAAAGGAAATTCAGGGCTTCTTCAGTATTCCTGTTGATAACTTAAGAGCATCACCCCTCTTATTACAGTACATTCAAGTAGAGATCCGGATAATAGCAGGGCCCAGGCCAGGAGGGCCCCGTCTTGCTGGGCGGTGATGCAGAGTCAGACCTGGCGGCGAACGCCATCCCGCCCACCTGCAGGTCCCCGTGCTGATTCCTCAAGAAAAGCCCCACCACAGCTGTTGACAATGCTGGGGGAAGGATTGTCCTCACTGTGGATGACATCGCGGATGACGTCGACAGCCTTCTCGCTGTAGCAGAGACCCTGAAGGAAAGAGGTTCGTACCAGAGCTCTGCGATGGCTACTCGAGGCCAGCTGTCCTCGGACGCCGCGGCTGACTGAGGAGTCTGCGGCTGATGAGCTGGTGGCCACCAGCACGATTCCACGTGAAATCCAGAAGCTCCACTGCCCCGGGATTAAAACTGCGGGTATCAGCACGATCCTTTCGGAAACAAGCCGTGGGGAGTCCAGGTCCTGCCTTTTCAGAAACACAGGTTTAGATGACCGAATAGCTCTGCGATTTTAAACCTCGCAAGGGCCAAACTGGAAACGTGAGAATGGCGTGAAGGCTCCGCTCCCCGGGCTAGTCCCCAGGAGCCCGTGTGCTGTCCCCCTCCGCCTCTTGTCCACGCCTGTGAAGACAGACCAACTTTTTATCTCGGTTTCGGTGTATGTGGGTTTGGGGAGCAATTTTTATCAAAGAAATATTTTAATCTCTTCTTAGATAAAATAAGATTTAGTTGTTTTAGTTTAACTATTTAAAATATAAGTTGGAGTATGATTTTTAAGCTCACAAACAGCCTTTTTCCAAAGTTGCTTGAGCCAAAATGCTTAAAAAAGTTAAAATAAAATGATCTACTGTGTGATACGTGCGGTTGAAAAGCCAAAAAGATTGTGCTGTAGAATCAGAAAATGATGATTTTAGAAATGCTTTTATAGATGAGACTATGGAATATGTGATTATATTTATTTTCTGTAACTAAGGAAGGAATAAAAACTTGTGTTTGTGTGTGTTGTTTAAAGCTTTGTGTTTTGAAAACTGTTTTATACCTAAAATGAAATGAAAGCTGAATATGAACGAAAAACGGAAAGAGGAGTCTCTGTCTCTGAGGTCAGATCCCCATGTGTGCTTTGGCCTGTTCCTGTCTCTTGTTCTGGATCTTTCTCTCTTTGTGAGCTTCAGTCTTCCCCTGTACAGCCGGCCAGGCCATCTCCTCTGCCTACAAATACACAGGCTTCACTTTGTAAATGTAAACGCTGGGTCCCAGGGGTCCAATCTTTGCTGAGAGTGACCTCAGGCAAAAGTAATGCTAAAGCTTATTAGCATCTGCCGTGAATATTTTCCTTACAAGAGAAGTCCTAGCCATTGCAGCATTTCCCCAAATTCCCTACCTTTCTTTCTCAATGTTTGCATGCCCAGCAGTCGCTCCGAATTTCTTGGGCCCACCCCAAATACTCTCCCTGAAACGTTCCTTTGCTCCCCCCGTCCCAGCACCGCCCCAGCTAGCAGGGCCCCCAGGACTCTACTCCAGATGAGGATGAGGCGGCCGCCTCCTTCCCCTTCTCCCTTTTTAACTCGTGGGTGGAGGAGCTATGAGATGTCTGCAGTGTTTCTTTCCCTCACTGCCTTCCATACGATTCCCATGGCGAATGGTGGTTTGAAGAATTAAATTCTCCATTTCCTTTCATAAGCATCTACCCTCAAACTTTCTACCAGTCTGTCATTGTCCAGCGCTGTCTCTCCAGCTGGAAGTTCTTGCCCCTTGCCCTCTGAACCCCTTCCCAGCACCCACCGCATGCTCTATGATAGCCTCCTTCTCCAGCTCACCTGCAGCACGTCCTTCCCGCTCAACCTTCTCATGAATGATTTCTCTGCAGCCTCTTCATGCTACTGCAATATATAATTTGCCCTCTTGCTTCTGGGAGACTGAGTTCTATTGGCCTTTTTCCTTTTCTGACACTTTTGTCAAAAATTATTTTCCCATTTCTGGTTCCCCTTCCTTCCTCTTCCTAATTCCTAAATATAAAAACCCCAAAGAGTTGCATTTTCCTCACACACACATGGCTCCAATGTCTGCACAATTAAATACCATGCTTTTTGAGAATAACTTTTTTTTTATCTCTACCTGATTTCTGTTCCCAAGTTTCAGTCTCGTAACTCCACCAACGGATGAGCCCATGGCTGTTGCGTCCCTCCAGCACTGCAAAATCAACATGACCAAAATCGAGTGCACCCTCTTCTCCCACCTCCGTCCTTTCCTCTCTGTCCCCATTTTCTACTGGCAGCACCATTTCAATCAACCGGATCTGAGCACTTTCTGATGCCTCCCTGTTTCCTCCAAGTATTTGATCAGTCGCAACGCCACAATGACTCGATCTCAGCATTCCCCCTGTTGCCTCCATTTTTGCATGTGACCCTCCTGCGGATCCTCATGACCTCTTACCAGACTTATAAAATCTTAAAATCAGCCTCCACACTTACAATCCTTAGTTGTTCTGCTTCTCATTGCCACTTTAATAATTTAATACGTCTTTATAACCATTCTAATCATGTTACTCCTTGGCTCTACACCTTTGCGGTGGGTCACAGGCTCCACTATGGAGTTCAGTGTGTGGCTGTCTATTGGGGACTGCCTGTAGGGTCAGGAGCATGGACAGATGCGGGGAGGAGCAGGACAGGGTGAGGAGGAGTCAGGATGCAGCATCGGCCCAACACCAGCCTTGGCCGGCTCTGGAGCTCTGAATCTAGCATGGCCCTTAAGAGTTGTCTCCCACTGGGCTGAGGTGGCCAGATGCCCCCCACCCTGGTCAGTCACTGACGTGGGCCCAGGAGTCCCCTGCAGCTGAGGCAATCCTGGAAGGGGCTGCAGACGGAGGTTCTGTCCACTCCCTCCTGACATACTTTTCATTGAAGGGCTGTCTGGACCATTCATCACAGTGGACCCCAGAGTTCTCAATAGCTCCATATTACCCACAGACTATGATTCAAGCTGCTTAGCCTGAAATTCAGGAGCACTCCGACCTGATACAAATGCTCTTCCAGGTTCCCTTTCCCAAGGCTCTGTGTGTAAAGCCTTTGCTACCATTGTGTTGCGTTATTCAGCTTTCCTTCCATGTGACATATACTTTTTTTCATCCCTGCGATTTACTCAGAATTGCCCATCTTGCCAACACTCTCTATTCATTCATTTCATTATCTCAAAAATCACTGCATCTTTCAAAGTTCAGTTCACATGACCTTCTGTCCAAATTCCTCCCTGATATTCCCAGCTTAAAATAGTTTCTCCTTCCTCTTCTCTCCAGTTACAACTTGTATGTATCTTAGTAAAGTAATAATAACAAGATAGGTGCCTATTGTGCTTACTATCATTATTACTGTTGTCATTGCTATTGCAACTTAAGAGGGTCCCTTTGTTTCCCAGGATGCACTTAATGCTGATCAGTTTCTAGCTTCCCAACAGTTATTGACTGATGCCCTATTTCTCTGATGAGTCCAAAAGCTTCTGTGTGTGGCCTGACATAACTTTGCATGCTCAGTGGGACCCGGCTTGGCTTACAGGAGCAAATGAGTGGTAGTTTTCTGAATGACTAAGTGTGTAAATAAATGTTGTCCAATAATGTATCACAATACGGATGTCCCTCCTGTGTTGCTATTGGCCTGGCCAAAATAACCCTTGATGACTTACTGAGAATCTCTAAGAATATGTGATAGAATGTCACACTTTAATTTTATAATTTCCCAAAGCATCATACACTTTCATCACAGCCTTCAAAGAAACAATCATATTCTTAGAAATAAAATTTGAATGTGTTTAAATGAGTCACACCTTTGTCAGTAGGAAGCATACATGATCCAATATACACCTAAGTTTTTCTTGCTGCTGTCTTGTGTGCCCTGAGACAATGAGGACAGAAAATCAGGGAGAATATACATGTGAAAACAGGTGTACATTAATTGCAGAGGGCAGAAGCTTTCTGGTTTAATGAGTTGAAATATCTTTTCAACTTTTAATGTTTAAATTCTACTGATCTTGCCTAGAAGATCTTTTGAGTTTCCTTGAAGGAACAAGCAACAGCTCAATTTCTTGAACACAAAGACCACATTTGATTTTAGAAAGCTTGTTTTATTCTTCTTTATTCTTCAACCTGCAAGCTCTTGTGCTTTTCCTCTGAGAGAGAGAGCTGAGAACATACTACGTAAGATATTAAGGTGATTAAGCAATGAGGAAGCATGTGGAGTGAGGAGGGTGAATGAAAAATTAGCTGTAAGAGGGGTATGTTCTAAGTTAGCACTAGTGAGTTTGTACAGTGGAGTGAAAAATTGCATGCATCAATTATACATGCATAACATTATTGCAACAATAAGCTTATTCAAGTTTATACCACTATAAAATGTAATAAATAGCTTATTTTTATGTGGGGAGAAATTCAGCAATTCACAAGGTACAAAATATCTTTCAAATCTCCTTTCACCTTATGGAATTTTCCTTCATGCTTACAAGAAAAAGATGGCTTTGCCTCAACCAGTCCTTGCTTCCAGGCTTCCTTTAAAAAGATTCTTTCTGCAATTTTGATGAATCCAATAAGAAGCTGAACATTTTCTCGGAAGAACAGGAAATCCTCCTAATAATAGATCAGTAGAACAACTTGAGTCCACCTTTATCATTTAATGAATCCTTAGGAAAAAATATAATCTAAATTTAATTTAATCAATTTCCAAAGCATAATTTGCGATTGCTCTTAAACGTCACAAACTGTTTTATAAAAATTTCTTTTAAAAAACACTTCATGTTGTTTTCAAATAGTCAAAAATGTCAGTAACTTACAACTTCCTCTCTTCTTTAACAGTCAAGTGTTTAAAACAGCTACAATTAGCAGGATGATTAGGACAGGGGAGGAAAGGGAAGACTTATAGAGTCAAGTCAGGCCCCAGTCTGGGTTGCAGGCGGCAAGTACTTACCGTGGGGAGACTGGCGCTCCCCCAAGTCTCTCACTACAGCACCAGCAACCTGGGGAGGCAGGGCCTCTCAGCTCTGTTCCAGGGAGCCGCCGTGGATATGGTCATCCCGTGAACTGGGACGTGCTCAAGTGTCATGCCGGCATAGTCCCCTGCCTTGTAGAACGGGGCTGGTGACACTGTTTTGTTCCATTGTTCAAAATTACATGGGAGGTAACTTCAAATGAGATCTACAGAAAAATCTATGTAGGTAAAAGATTTTATGTAATACTAGTATTTTATTTGTAAAGCTGGGAATACTAACTTTTACTAGTCTATATACTAAGTCAGAAATAATATTAAAACATGAATAGATGACTTTCCATTGATCACATGCTAAAAATCTTATGGAAATGTCTTTGAAATGAGGTCAGATGAAGATATGTCAATCAGTTCTCCACATTGAGAACCAATCTACAGACAAAACGTGGAAGACATAAATACCACTGTACAACAGAATGTAAATAGCACCACCCCGTCAAGGTAAAAATATGGTTAGCTGACAGAGATGGACGGTCGGCCAGGGAGAAAAGGGGAATGAAGGCTGGTCCTTGTGGCTAGTGAAGCTCAGAGACAAGACTGTCTCAGAAAGGCAACAGGAAGAGGTTAGAGTGAAGAGGATTTCATATTAATGTATCTTTTGTGGCTATTACATATATACACACATATCTATGCATATACATGTGTGTATTCCTTATTCGCAGTTTTTGCATTATTATTTCTCCAATTGGTGGAATTAAAAATATGATAGAAGAACCAAAATAATAAGCATTGAAAATTGTGAACGGGGAGGGAATTATTCTAAGTAAGCTAAATGCCAATCTCTCATAATGGAATTAATAAGTATCTTATGACATTGATAAAAAAGATATGGGTTCAAACATAAAAAGAAGATGGAAAGCAATAATGGTTTTCTGGTGCTTCGCATTGGGAAGCAGGGATAATGGGTCAAGTGTCCACTCTTTTTTCTGATAAGCCCTATGGTATGATTTAGCATTTTAAAACTTGCGTGTATTTTTAGCCCACATAAGATAATCAATGGCAGGTTAGATGAGAGGACGGAGAGGCAACTTCCTAGGCTTGTGTTCGCATCTCTGACATTTCAAACTCCTTCTCCTCCATACTCATGTCTCTTTGGTGCTAAGTGACAAAGGCCACATTTTGGCCCTGTGCTTTAGTGACACATCCCTGAAAGATCAGAGAGGGCAATAGGTATCCTCTTTTAGTCATTCTACATTAAGGTACTAGCAAAAACTCCACTAAGCATGAAATATACTGCAAACCATAGAACTCTATCAATCTAAATTTAAATTCAATTTTCCTTAATACACTTTCTTTAACCAAATTCCCCAGATGCTGACAGCTACTACAATGCCACACAACATGAAGAAATGTGTGAAGAAGGGATGTCAGAGTGGAAAAAGGCAGAATCTCAACTCATCACCGTCAATAAATATTTATTTTGGCAAATTTTATGAAAACATACGGGCATGTCAGCAAGTTGCTAGGGTCCACCCCAGGGGGCCTTGGAAGGAGTTATGCAGGTGAGATGCCCTGAGGTGTCATCCTTAGAGGCTTCATGGTAACTCTGCCTACGGAGACCAATGACGAGAATTTGTGGTCATGAATTACCGCATGGGGGAAATGGTGGGAAATGAATTACAAAGGAAACACCCTGATTCAGACAGTTTTCTACATCTAAGAAAAGAGAAAGAAAACCTTTGAAGAGTGTCTGGCTTTGCTTAACAAGCAATCATTACACAATAGTCCGGTGTCTTCTGTTATATGTCCAGATATACTACCATGTACAGTTTGTTTTTGACACTAGCTTGCGTATATAAATTTCAATTTCTTCAAACGTTATTCCCTGCTATTCTGACTTGAGTTCCCAAGATTTGGATTTTCCTGCATGCATCAGGTACAAATTGTCACTTTATTGCAGGACTTGGCAGCCAATGTTTCAGTTTAAGTGATAGCTCCGTCTTTGTTAAGCAGATTGTGCAATTACAGAAGTAACTCACTGCAGTGACTTTCCAATTGTGCTACAGAAAAAGGAAGATTCATTTGAGGGACATCACCCTGTGGTGCTGGTGGTATGGGGGTCCCTGAGAATAAGGAGGTCTGAGCCAGTGGAGATCCAGTCAGTTGCCACCAGTTACCAGTTGCCAATCCATTGAATTGCCATTTAATGATTACCTGCTCTCTGAACTGCAGTCTCAGGCACAAAAAAACAGAAGAAGATCCAATCTTCTATATACCTATACTGTATTATTTATTGTCTATTTACCTAACTCTGGTTAAGAAACTTAATATGAGTGTGGCATCATTGCAGATTATAGTACAGTCATCTGCAATGTTTGTGTTGGTTAAATTTAATATTGGGCTGGCTATTTTCTCTAAATGGCTGTGTGACTTTGGGCATGCCGCTTCCTCTTCTGGCCTTCAACATCTAATCTTTAGTTAGAAATTTCTAATCTTAATTTCTAAATAAGAGCCTATGAATAAATTATTTTTAAGATCTCATGTCTGTCTCTGATATTCTAGCTCTGATCTCTGGTCAACCTCTTATGCTTGCATGATGTTCTCAAAGGTAAAGTACAGTACCTTCCTTGTACCAGGAGTCAAAGAATAAAGGAAAGGGGATAGGTTTCATTTCGTATCCCGAGTAATCATTGCTTCTTTGAGCTTACATCCCCATTTGTAGAGTGCTGTGAATGACATATAATCCATATGTACACTGGGGCTGCCAGATGAAGTGATGGTGTAACGTGCCCAGCACAACATCTTGTACCTTTGTTTAATTATTAGCTGTCATCATCGTCATCATCATCATTGTCATCATTATACCAATCAGCTTAAGAATTACATATCATTGTTCTCTGAGACAAATACAGCTGGGCAGAACAGCAGATCCCGTACAAGTCAGGAACAGAAGACAAAGGGTTTGCCCAAGCAGCTGGGCAGCCGTGAGAGCAGACGTCTTTATGCCAGTCCCTAGTCATCCTTGGCAATGCAAATAAAGACAAACGAAAGCACTTCCTTCCCAGGCCTGAGGAGCTAACTCATCTGTGAAAATGAACTTCCATTCTCTATGACAATTAGTTTCACTCTAAAATATGATAATTCTTTGAAGTTGCACCAAGAAAGGAAATACCGCATGCTCCACGTTAAGCAAAGGGATATACGGTGCTGCCTGAGACATTAATCTCATTTGCTCTGCACCTGATTTTTCACCGCAGGAATATTGCAGCAAAGCTCTGTGCTAAATCTCAAGCAATTTAGCTCAGTAAAGTAGATTAGTTAGAGCCAATGCAAAGCTCTACCTTATAACTTTCTTTCAGTAAAAGTGATACTCAGATATATAGTCTGAGGCTTGGACTAGAAACTGAGATGTTCTGCTTTTTCAGTTTTAACAATATTAGATGCAAATAAAGGCGAGTGAAATAGGTAGATGTGGCCCAGACTCTTACTCTAAAAATACTTAAATCTTAAATAACTTTTATATAGTAAGTGTCATTTCCCTTAATGGGAAATCTATCATGAAAAGGACTCATGAAAATAGGTTGGATGAAAGGCGAGAGGATTGTTGTGTATGTCCATTTAGTGCTGCAAAAATGCTTTTCCAAGAACACAGACTTATCTGAACTGTTGTGCATTTAATGTCATTAACTATTTTGGCTTCACATGAGATCCAGTTGGAACCTGGAAGAATCCACAGCCTGCAGTTTTATTAGTGTGATCTTCTTGCTACCACCTTGCTGAGTGTCCTGTGCACCACTTCAAATCCCCCCTTCCTCCAACCATTGCTGTGATGCCTACGTCCAAGCAGGCTTTGGCCAGCTTTGCACAGATACCCTCAAAGGCCCAACCTCAGGCCTGCACCAAGCCCCTCACTTCTGCCACAGGGCTTCTCTGGCTTCCAGGGTGGGCTACTCTGGGAATGTGACATCTGCCCCCTAGTGCCAGGGAACCTGTGCCTGTGGGGCCTACTTGGGCAGAGGGTGATGGAGTCCATGGATAAAGGACAGCTCTTAGATGGCATTTGACCCCTCACTGGATGGCCTGGCTGTGCCGCAGGACAGGACAGAGCATGAGCATGGGGTAGGGCAGTGCAAACTTTCCCTCTAAAGGTTCGAGTCCAAGTCTGTTGAAATGACTTGACAACAGACACATTAACAGAAAAAAAAATACAAACACATTTATTTAACATGCATCAACATGGGAGCCATCCACAAAGTATGAGATTTGAAGAAGGGCCAGATGGTTGAAGCTTCAATACTCTCTTTACAGGGAAGAGGAAAACAGAGGATACAGAACTTCAGAGAGGCGGTAATGACTTTAGGAGAGATAATGGAACTGGGATCCAGAAATTAGCTTGTAAACGGTTCTTTTTGTAAACTGCTTGGGACCAGAAAACACACAATGATTTGGGACAAAATTCTTCTGGGCTCCAGGTGTGATAGTTAATTTTCAGCCTCTTCCTCTGTGCTATGAGTTTTAATCTTGTTGAAATTTCATGCAAAAGATCAAAAACAAGTGCATTTCTCTTTGGTGGGTCTAGTTTCTCGGTAGACAAGGGAACTCCAGAGAACAGCCTCATCCTGTGTTTTGGGGAAAATAGAGGATTAAGAGGTGGTGGTGGGAGGTCAGAGAGACCTTGAGGCTGCTGCTTTAGTTCAGCATGTCGTACTGCCATATTTTGGGGTATCATTTTTTAAGTCTCAGCAATGGCCAAGGTTAAAAGGCAGATAAGTTCCAGCCAGTGAAAAAAACAGGACATGATTCAAGGTGGCAGACAGACACATGCACACCAGGCTCAAGTGACACAGTGTTTACTTACAGCAAGAGGAGACAGAGCATGGGCACAAAATGCAGCCCCTTGCAACATGGAGGTCTCCCATGGCTAGAGGAGTTTGCATTGACATGGGCGGTAGGGCTCTACGTGCCCCACTTCCTGCTGTGGGAGAAGGATCTCAGCCCTCCCCATGGAGTCTGAAATACAGACAGCGGGGGTTGTGCCTGAGGGCCACCGACACATGCACAAAAAAATGCACATCAAGCCCAGAACAAGGAAACACATTTCCTTATGAGGTGATGAGTGCAGGGAGCACAGTCTGTGAAGGCCCTTTACCTTCTAGCAAGGGAACATTCCCAGCTCAAGGCCTATTCTACAGTCCAGTGGAGTAGACACACTGCACACGGTGCCTTTCCCAACTGGTACAATTCATGAGATTCTTCAGAAGGTCCTGTGGGATCGAATTCTAATTGCCCCAAACAGTGGAAAATTGGATAACATACAATATTCTTGGCATTTCTTCCTTCCTGACTCCCCCATCCCTGACAGTGCTTCCCAAACAAAGGGCCCACAGAAAAGACTGTCTCAGATTCCACTCCACAGGAAACCCTGGGGACAATTTGGCGAAACTTGAATAAGCCCAGTCACTAGGACTCTTTGCCAAAGTAGGTAGGAGTTTAGAGCTGGATCATTCTCTAGTCAGATGGCAAAAAAGACCCAATTTCTGGAGGTAGCTGGCGTGGTGGTAACCCCTGCATGGAGCACAACCACAGTTGCTGAGCCTCTGGCTTGTGAGGGCAGGGGAAAGTTTCGAGTAGAAGGTGAAGACTGTGGTTATATGTGAGCTGTGGTGTGAGAACAGTGTGGGGCAGGCAAGGATATAATTTCAAGGATTTTTAAATTGTCTGGCTTTCGTTAAGTGCTTTCGAAGTCTTGGGAGGTAAACGTGGTCCCAGGTCAGCCAGCCAACAAGTGTGTCTGGACAGCTGATGTCCTCCATAGCCGTGTCTAAAGAGACCCTCGTCTCCTGCAGCTTCAGAGAAGACCATGCTAAAAACAAGGCCGAGGATTTAATTAAAATGGTGGAAGAGCTTCGAAAGAAATGAACTTCCAGCTCAGCCTACCTCCTATGACAAAATCAGGGCCCTGATAATAAAAGAGTGGAACTATGTGACCTGGCCTGCGGATATTTGGGAAGTCAAGACTGAGAATCTTGAAGCCAGATTCCCTTAAACCTTTCATGAATCAGAACATAGAAGCCTCCCCTTATTTGGAGGCCCTGCAGAAACATCAATGAAGAAAGTACCTGCAAAAGGCAAATCATCTTTAAGATCTACCTTATGAACCCTCATTGCTTATACACCAAAAACCAAGGTTAGCCTCAGCATAACCCAAATGGGGAAATGCAATTCCTACTCTGGGAAGGAAGAGCTCACACATGAAAACCATTGCAGGGGTCATCTAATACATGGCAGCAGGAGCTGGGGGAACACACAGAGGGAACATACTGAGAGTGTTGGATAGATGTGGGGAGGATAACCAAATATTAAAGTTAGATGGGAGCACTCATTGATGACTCAGAAATAAATGTCTTGGCTGGAACCCCTGGAGCTGATCCTCACATGCTAATGGGATGTAAAGGTCTATAGTGAATGAGGTGGATATTTCTTAACCTCCTGGGCATAGTTTTGAGGAAGGAGTCAGAAGGCTAAAGGAGGTGTCAGTGTTGGAATGATTCCTTATGTGAGGCCAGATGTCCCACTGGATGGAACTCCCTTCACTAGGGAGTTCATGAAGAATACGTGTGTTTAGGGTACCCACATGCTTAGTGGGTACTGTCATCTTCACACATAGAATGACAGTAGAATATTACAGCATGGGGTTGGAATGGGATGGCAGAAGCCAAATGGCCGCCCTTAACTGTCAGAGGCAAAGTGGAAATAACGACCCTACTAGGGGCCGGTGGTGAAGGTGAATAGAGCATGCAGGAAGGGCCAACTAAGGTGTTTCACTTACATTACAGACAAAAATGGAGAGTTAATGGGGAGAGAGAGAGAGCGCTAGACAATTATTGACCTAACTTCAGTTTTCAAATTGAAGTCAGTTCATAGGCACAAAGCCCGTTGATAAAATGGAAGGAAGGATCCCCTGGAGGAGGCACTCTGCATACCTCTACAAGTATAAGTGACAGCCATGCCCTAACACTTGCCAAAGGGCTCTGTAGACATTCACCAGGGTAATTGTGCACTAGTAAACAAGGGACATCCAGATAGTATAAAGATCTAGCACTGATACAGATGCCCAAAATGCCATAATGGTTCTCAGATTAGATCGGGACATGAAGGGGCCTAGTGTTAAGTTGACTTTTGGCCCAAGCCCATGTTACAGTGATCTGAAGTGTCCGTAAACCTGGCTATATTTCGGGCATGTTCTCCTATAGTATGATCAGGATGGATAAACACAGTAGCTGGCATAGACCTCGTGCTCATCCCCTGACCTATGGAGTAAAAGCCATAGGATAGGAAGGGCCAAGGAGAAGCTGCTGAAACCTCCCACTTCCTCAAGCCAAGACAGTAAATCAGAAGAAATTTCAGGAGGAATTTCTAGGGGAAAGAATATGGATGAGCCTACGAAGGCAGGTAGAAAATTGCAGATCTTTTTGTCTCCTATTAATGCACATTTACCATGATGAGACACTCAACAGTTGTCTGAGAAGAATGACTTCTCTTAGCGGCAAATGAACAGAGAAGCCACCGAGGCAGGACTGAAAGCTCTGTGTAGGTCCAACACGGTCATGGGTTCTGTCCCATTCATCCTGGTCTAGCTACTGCTGAATATTCAACCACCATCAGCAGAGACCAACAACGAATCTCTGATACGGCATCATCTCTTCAAATGGCCACCTAGTCATCTGTGAAAGACTGACTACACTGAACCCTTTTCACCCTTGGGACACTACTGATTATGTTTCCAACTGTAATTGATACCTATCATAAGTTTGCCTTCCATGCCTAGAGGGCAATTCTGCCAGAAGCACCATGCAGAATGCTAAATTTAAAGGCACAGCATCCTGATTGCTTCAAACCAAGAGAGACATTTAGCCATGGAATCCACTTATCACACAATGTACCTCATTACCCGGAGGCTGCTGGCCCAAGGTAACAGTGGACTAGCCTATTGAGGTCCAGTGTGGTGGCAATCTGATGATGACTAGGGATGTATGCTCCAAGTTGTGATATTTACACTGAACCGTTGGCCATTGTGGCATGTGACACTCTGTCCTCAAAAACTTGAACACACGGCTGAGAATCATGGCATGGGAATAGGATTGGTCTCTTTCATTAAGATTCTCAGTAGCGCACTTGCAGAATTTGAATATCCATTCCCTAAAATTTGGGCTCTAAAGGGAGACTCATTCCACCGCAGTGTCCAGTGAGGGTGCCACTGAACTTGATGGTACCCCCTGGTCAATTTGGGCTGCTGAGGCAGTGAACCAGCAGACCAAGTTAGAAGTTACCGCTGTCATGGGCATAATTTACCCTGCCTGCTGTGAGGACGCAGGGTTGGTGCTAAATGGTGCTACACAATTGTGCAGAGGGGGATGCATGTGGAATCCAGAGGTTCCCTCCGTGCTTCCACGCCGTGTTAAAAATGTGTACAGGAAACCGCAGCAACCATGGCCTGACAATTTAAGGAAAGCAATTCAAGTCTCCCCACCTTTGAAGTAGGTCTTGCAAGCCACCTAGGCCAGCGTAAGTGTTGGACAGGGCTGACAGGAAAGGGAAGTGGTAGAGGAAGACGACAGGGATCTGTTTTGGCACAGGACCACCTGAGAGGCAGCAGGAATCGTAAGTTGTTCTCCTAACACTCTTGAAGTAAGCCCTTGAAGACCTGGTAGATGGCTATCATCCTGATCCCGCAACAAAAGCGCGCTCTCGAGCTGGCTCCCTATTCCCAATTGTCTTGGAATTAAAATGCAGGAAGTTTGTTGGGCAGCACCTTGGAGAGCAGCACCTGTGGGAGAGTGATGCACAAGTGGGCAGAGGAAGGACTCAACGGAGCTGCTGGAGAAATGTGCGCATCGTTCAGAAGGCAGGACACGGCTGTGCTCCGTGGCATCTACTGCACGCAGGAACATGAAGACTGAAGAGGATCGCTGGAAACCAAAGAAGAAAAGCAAGATTCAGCCTAGTTCTCGATGCATCCAGCCTAGAAATGCCTGACGACAGAGCCCAGTGCTGTGGAGCACAGGTCCTGGAGGGCTGTGGAGGGGCAGTCCCAGCTGGGTTACTGGTTACATCTGTGACCTTGGACAACTTCCTCCAGCCATCTGGCCCTTAGGTTTATTTTTTTGGTTTTTGTTTAATCAACAAAATGGGTGTTATGGCTATGCCAACCTCAGGTGACTATTATGAGAATAAAAAGAATTAATATTTATAAAGCACTTAGGATAATGCCATATAATAAGCTTCACAGAAAGATTTGTTAATTAATAAAATGGGCACAGGCAATAGCATTTAAATAGCCATTAGAAAATAAGCACAAATAGAAGTAGTCACATAAGCAGATGCCTCAGTATCACAGGTTCGGATTTTTTTTAAAAGGAGAGAGGTAGTGGAGTAAATTGTGGACAAATTAAACCACTTCAGATCTACGTGAGTATTTGGGAATTATAATATGTAAATACAAAATTAAAATATGTTTTATATTTCATACACATATATACCCAATTATAGCTAATATTATATATAAGTACACTGTATAATCATAATATGTAAATAATTATAATAAATATGATAATATTAATATAAGCAGGGACAGTTTAGAGAATTATCCTTTTTCCCTAAGAAGAAATAACATTGATGTTCTAGCTTATGCCAATGACAGTATAGACTGGAAGACAAGCTGGTTATACCATACCCAACAAGATTTATGCCAAAAGAGAATAAAAGAATAATAATTTTAAAAATAGCATTGAAAATTGTTCCAAAGATTTTTAAAGATGCATTCAGAAAGCCTGCCATTTCTTCAAACACTTTCCTTGTTTGGTCATGGAATAGGATTCCAAGCACAGACATACGAGCGGCTGTTTTGCTGAGCAAACTCAATGCCACATACCACTCATTACTTTTTCAGGCCCCGACCCATTGCTTCTCTCCCTTTAATTTCCCACAGTGCACCCTGGCCCAGTTGGTTAGAAGATCTATTCTGCTCTCTCATGTGCAAAGGCTGTGATGTATTGGCAGCTTCAGCCTCCAAAGGTTTTTCTTATTACTGACTTCCCAGTAGCTATTCCTCTACATTGTAATCGGATGGCACTTTTTAAGAGCAAGTGTCCAGGGTATACAGTATCACAAACACTAGGAGCATCCTAGAAAAATAAGGAGATGATGTCGATTAATAGCAGCGGATCATGGACACATCCATTCCCCAAGGTGAGGCAACATAGTCAACAGCCGAAAGGGGAAGTCTGTCTCACTGGAGTGCTGATTAAGAAAGGGTCCTTCTGGCTAAACCAGAGTGACCTGTGGCACTTAATTAGTAAATGCATCCTTTTCTATGGTAATTAAGGATCTATACCAGACTCCTCATGTCCCCATATCTGCAATCTTTAGACACACATACACAGATATTTATACTTGTTTCCCATTTATTAATACTCATTATTCCCATTACACAACATTGATACCTACTCAAACCTCTAATGAATGATACTATATCCAGTAGATAAGGATGAATTATTTTATTTTTCAATATCTATGTTTTCAATTAAGCATTCTGGTAAATGTTATCTTCAGGAACCTGTACATACGGTAAGGACTGACTTTGGTTAAAAATGATACATTGAATCAGTGACTGATCCCCAGTAGAGGGATTCAGATGATGACAGTATATATTCATTGATTCACTGAACACATATTTAAAGGTGCATACAAGGTATCAGGTGTGCTTTGGGTGGAAGGCAGGCGAAGGTAAATAGGCCCCCGCCCTGCACAAGGGACAGTGATGCCAAGCAGAGCGTTACAGTGCTGGTGGAGCATGCAGCAGGCAAAGGCCGCTGGAGTCCATGCATGTTATCACACACGCCTGGCCATATGTATGCATTGTGGTCTTCAAGGTTATCATCTTTGTCCTTAGGATATTCATTGCAGTTATGAATAAAATAGCAAACAGACAAATGAGTACTGATGTTAAGCATAAAAACATTCAGCCAAGAGTAACTTTAGGTAGAAAACCAAGGAAATATGGTGTTATAAAGGAACATACTATGATATAGTTCCCGAGAATGGATTCATTTTTCAATCATCGTGGTTAGCACAAATCTTATGCTATATCTAGCAGAAATATTATTATCATTATTATATACAATGAATTTGTTAATTTGTCTTAAGGAAAGAATGGCCATAACAATTAACAAAAATCTCTTAAATTCCAAACCTATAACCCCATAATAATACTTACCTTTAAAGAATATGGAAGTTTTCAGGTTTTATCAAATTATGCAACAATAAAACATTTGAAATATAAAATCACACCAAATATTTTTAATTGTATTATATTAAAAATGCATATCATAAAATTTACCATCTTAACCATTTTTAAGTATACCGTTCAGGAGTGTTAACTACATTTACATTATTGTGAAACAGATTTCCAGAATTTTTTCATCTTGCAGAACTGAAACTCTATAACCCATTAAATAACAACTTCCCTGTGCCCCATCCCCCTAGGCCCTAGTGACCATCATTCTACTTTCTGTATCTACAAACTTGACTACATTAGATAACTCACATAAGTGGGATCATACAGCATTTGCCTTTTTGTTAGCAGCTTATTTCATTTAGCATAATATCCTTAGAGTTCATTCATGTAGCAGCAGGTGTCAGAATTTCCATCCCTTTTAAGGCTACATAGTATTCCATGTATATACATGTGTGTGTGTGTATATATGTATTTATATACACATATATGTGTGTATATATATGCATACACCATAGTTTGTCGATCCATTCATCAAATCAAATTTATTTTTAAAATTAATTTTAATTGTGCTTTAATCTTTTTTTCTACTTTTCAGAGTAATGACCAGTTCATTTTAGGATTTTTGAAAAAATATAAAAATGAACAACTATTTTCAAATGTTATAATTCTATCATCCAAAGTTAATCACTATAATATTATTTTACATATTTCCTTCATACTGTTTGATATATTTTTTCTTTGCTATTGTTTTCAACCTACTTGTGATAATAATTTTCACATGTAAATGAGTGACCCAGCTAAAATTTATTTAACCATTCTGCTAGGACACCAAATAGGAGACATTTGCTGTGATAGGGAGGGGAGGGAGAGAGGGAGACACGGAGAGAAGGAGAGAGAGAGAGAGAAAGAGACAGAATGGAAGCTTATATTAAGTGATGGCAATGGGGGTGGAGAGAAGTGAGTAACATTTGGGGAGATATAGTCTTTTTGTGTATCCAAGTTTCATGGTTTTTCTCCAATAGTTTGTGTACATTTTTCAAGATTTCCAGTTTTGAAATATTTTATTAAAATTTTAAATAGGGCCTCTTTTGTACTATAATTAAACCAGTTATTAGTAGTAGGAAAAACATTTATAGACTTTTGTTATATTTATCTTTTCCAGGGTTTTCCTGATATACATTAAAATTATAAAACAAATGTATACCTTTGAATTACTTAGGGCTACCATCATCCTAATAATTAAATTGTCATTTTTATGATATTGACTTTGCTAAATATTTTAAAACAATATTAAATAATGTTGAGAGTAAGTGTCTTTGTTTATGTTTTAATTTATCTTGACACTCTTCTGGTATTTCATAAGAAATTATCACCCTTGATACTTCATGTTAAAGTTGCAACCATATTTAGAGGGGTAATTTAACTTCTCTTCTCTTGCAACTTAATGCCCTTATGAAGGCATACGAAAAACACAAAACCGGAACTAGAATAAGATTTGATAAATATCAGAATTTAGCTTCCTGAAAAACTGTTACACTTTTCCAAAAACAATTTACTTTTTAAGACTTTATTCAAGACTTTGCCTTGCTGTGCTCACCAATCCTAAATTATTCTGTCGTGAACTTTGCCCACTCCCAAAGTCTCCCATCTTGAAAGATAAGCATTTAAAACTACTTGAGAAACACTAACCTTGGGAGTGGGCAGGGCAAGATGGCCAAATAGAAACCTCCAGCAATTGTCCCTCCTTACGAACACCTAATTCAACAACTATCCATGCAAGGAAGTGCCTTTAGAAGAACCAAAAATCAGGTGAGTGATCATACTACTTGGTTTTAATGTTATATGACTGAAGAGGGCAGAAAAGACAATCTTGCATTGCCTATGCCACTCCCCACCCACTCCCCCCTGGCAGTGCCACACCTGCCCAAGGAGTGGAGAGAGAATCTGTGTGCTTGGGGAGGGAGAGTGAAGTGATTATGGGACTTTGAATTGAAACTCATGGATGCCCTGGCACAGGGCGACACAGCACAGGGAAGAATTCTGCCGAGGTCACCATAATAGTAGCATTTTGATCTGCCAAGCCAGTGAGAAATCCTCTATCCTGAAGCACAACTTCTTGCAATCCCCACCACTGGCAGACAAAAAGCAGCGGGGCCTTCACTAAATACATAAGACTGTCCAGCCACAAAGGCTGCTATCCTTGGGCAATTCCTGCAGCTGTGCTGGCTTGGAGCCAGTGGACTGGGGATGCATGTGACCCAGTGAGACACCAGTGATGGCAGCCAAGCCAGTGCCTATGACACTCCTCCTCTAGAGTGGCGTGGCTTGGGGACAGTCTTCTTCCACTTGGGGAAAGGAAAGGGAAAAGTTCAAAGGACTTTATTTTGCAACTTGAGTACCAGCTCAGCCACAGTAAAATAAAATACCAAGCACATTCCTGAAGCCCCTGAGTCATTTCTAGACCCATCATCTAGACCCATCATAGAAGGAAACATGCTACCCTGCAGGGAAGGACCCAGTCCCGGCGAGATTCGCCACCTGCTGACTAAAGACCCCTTGGGCTTTGAATAAAAATCAAAGGTAGCCAGGCAATAGTCACCACAGACTTTGGGTGACACTGGCTGGCTGACTTTGTGTTCCAGTGCTGTTGGCCACAAGGGAGTGCCCATAGTACTCCTCTCCCAACTCCAGCAGCCCAACACAGAGAGTGAGGGAACAAAGTGAGAGATTTTGCCTGGTAACCCAGGGAATTCTCCTGTATCTTACCCAAGTCCACCAAGGTGGCAATATCAGGAGTCTGCAAGAGTCACAGCATTACTGGGCTTGAGGCATCCCCAGTGCAGATACAGCTCTAGTGACCAAATACTTAGATCACAACACTTAATTCTCTTTGAATATCTGGAAAGCTTTCTTAAGAAGGATGGGTTCAAATAAGTCCAGACTGCAAAGATTAAAATAAATATCTAACTCTTCATTGCCCAGACATCAACAAACATTCAACAGCATCAAAAACACCTAGGAAACCATGACCTCAGCAAACAAACTAAACAAGGTTCCAATGACCAATCCTGGAGTGATGGAGATATGTGATCTTTCTGACAAAGAATTCAAAATAGCTGTTCTAAAGTTCAGTGAACTTCAAGACAACACAGAGAAGGAATTCAGAAGCCTATCAGACAAATTGAACAAAGATTAAAACAATTAAAAAAAGCAGAAATTCTGAAGCTAAAAATTTCAATTGGCCAACTGAGAAATACATCAGAGTCTCTCAACAGCAGAATTGACCAAGCAGAAGAAAAAATTAATGAGCCTGAAGACAGGCTATTTGAAAATACACAGTCAGAAGAGAAAAAAGAAAAAAATGAATAAAAATGAAGTATGCCTGCCTACAAGATCTAGAAAATAGTATCAAAAAGGCAAATCTAAGAGTTATTAGCCTTAAATAGGAGATAGACAGAGAGATTGGGGTAGGTTTATTCAAAGAAATAATAACAGAGAACTTTCTAACCTAGAGAAAGATATCAATATTTGGGTATGTGAAGGTCATAGAACACCAAGAAGATTTAACACAAATAAGGCTACCTCAGAGCATGTAATAATCAAGCTCCCAAAGGTCACAGATAAATATAAGGTCCTAAGGGAAGCAAGAAAAAAGAAAAAAAATAACATATAAAGGAGCTCCAAAACTCTGGCAGCAGACATTTCAGTGGAAACCTTACAGGCCAGAAGAGAGTGCATGACATATTGAAAGTGCTGAAGGAGAAAAACTTAACCAAAGAATATTATATTCTGCAAAAATATCCTGTAAACATGAAGGAGAAATAAAAAGTTTTCCAGACAAACGAAAGTTGAGGGATTTCATCAACACCAGACATGTCCTACAAGAAATGCTAAAAGTTCTTCAATCTGAAACAAAAGGATGTTAATGAACAATAAGAAATATTCTGAAGATATACAACTCACTGGTAACAGTAAGGAAACAAATGAAGAATGCACTATTCCTGAAATTGTGGTGTATAAACCACTTATATCTTAAATTGGAAGATTAGAAGAAAAACCTATCAAAAGTAGCTACAACAACTTTTTGAGAGAGACAGAGATGTATATACAAAGATATGGATAGAAACAACAAAAAGTTAAAATGTTAGGGGTTGGAGTTAAAGGGTGAAATTTCTGTTAGATTTCTCTTTGCTTGTTTATTTATTTAAAATAATTAGTTATAAACTGTTTTTGCAAGCCTCATGGTAAACTCAAATCAAAAAACCTACAACAGACACACAAAAATAAAAGCAAGAAATTAAAGCACACTACCAGAGAAAATCACTTTTTAACAAAGGAAGACAGGAAGTAAGTAAGAAAGAAAGAGAGGACCACACAACAATCAGAAATCAAATGACAACATGACAGTAGTAAGTCTTTATCTATCCATAATAACATTGCATGTATGGGCTAAACTCTCCAATCAAATGACACAGAGTGGCTTAATGGATAAAACAAACAAAAAACCCAACAGCCAACTATATATTATCTGCAACAAACATACCTCACCTATAAAAACACACATAGACTGAAAGTAAATAGATAGAAAAAGATATTCCATGGAAATGGGAACCAACACAGACCAGGAATAGATGCATTTCTATCAGATAAAACAGATTTCAAGACAAAAACTATATAAAGAGACAAAGAAAGTCATTATATAATGATAAAAGGGTCAATTCGGCAAGAGGATATAACATTTCTAAATATATATTCACCCAACATTGGGACACATAAATATATAAAGCCAATATTATCAGAGCTAGAGAGAGAAATAGACCCCAATACACTAGTCATTGGAGACCTCAACACTCCACTTTCAGCACTGGACAGATCATCCAGACAGAAAATCAACACAGAAACTTTGACATTATAGACAAAAAGGACTAAATAGGTATTTACTGAATGCTTCACCCAAAAGCTGCAGAATACAAGTTCTCCCCAGCTCATGGATCATTCTCAAGGAGAGACCATATGTTAGGTCACAAAACAAGTCTTAAAAATTAAAAAAAAAATTGAAATCATACCAAACATTTTCTCTGACCACAATGGGATAAAAGTAGAAATTAATAATAAGAAGAACATTGAAAATATACAAATACATGAAAACTAAATGATATGCTCCTTAATAACCAGTGGGTCAATGAAGAGATTTAAAAGGAAATTAAAAAATTCCTCAAAACAAATGAAAATGAAAGCAGAATGTGTCAAAAACCTATGGAATACATTAAAAAGCAGTAATAAGAGGAAATTTTATAGCAATAAGTCCTTACATCAAAAAAGTAGAAAAGCTTCAAATAAACAACCTAATGATGCATCTCAAAGAACTAGAAAAATAAGAGCAAACCAATCCCAAAATCAGTAGAAGAAATGAAACATCATAATAAAGATCAGAACAGAAATAAATGAAATTGAAACAAAATATAGAAAAGATCAATGAAACAAAAAGTTGGTTTTTCAAAAAGATAAACAAAATTGACAGATGCTTAGTCAGACTAACTAAGAAAAAAGAGAGAAGACCAAATAAATGAAAAGAAGATGAAAAAGGAGATGTTACAACTGGTACTGCAGAAATCCAAAGGACCATTAGAGACTGCTGTGGGCAACTACACTCCAATAAACTGGTAAATCTAGAAGAAATGGATAAATTCCTAGACACATACAACCTATCAAGATTGAATCAGGAAGAAATCCAAAACCTGAATAAACCAATATGAAATAATGAGGTAGAAACAGTAATAAAAAGTTTACCATCAAAGAAAAGCCCAGGAGCTGATGGCTTCACTGCTGAATTCTACAAAGCATTCAAAGAAGAACTAATACCAATCCTCCTTAACTATTCCAAAAATTCAAGGAGGAGGGAATATTCCCTAAATCATTCTATGATGCCTGTAACACCCTGATACAAAAACCAGACAAAGACACAACAGAAAACGAAAGCTATAGGCCAATATTCCTGATGAACACATATGCAAAAATCCTCAACAAAAAACTAGTAAACCGAATTCAACAACACACCAAAAATATTATTCATCAGGATCAACTGAGATTCATCTCAGTGATGCAAGGATGGTTCAACATATGCAAATAAATCAGTGTTATACATCATATCAACAGAACTAAGGACAAAAGCCATATGATCATTTCAATTAATACTGAAAAAGCTTTTGATAAAATTCAACATCTCTTTATAACAAAATTTCTCAAAAAACTGGATATAGAAGAAACTCATCTCAATAAGATAAAAGCCATATATGACAGACCCACAACAAGTATCATACTGAATAGAGAAAAACTGAAAGTCTTTCTTCTGAGATCTGGAACGAGACAACAATACCCACTGTCACCACTGTTATTCAACATAGTGCTGGGCAGTCTAGGTAGAGAAATAAGACAAGAGAAAGAAATAAAGGACATCCAAACTGGAAAGGAAGAAGTCAAATTATCCTTGTTTGAAGACAGTATGATCTTATATCTATAGAAATCTAAAGACTCCACAAAAAAATGTTAGAACTGATAAAAAAAAATTCAGTAAAGTTGCCGGATACAAAATCAACATACGAAAATCAGTAGCATTTCTATATGTCAACATTAATCAATCTGAAAAAGAAACCAAGAAAGTAATCCCATTTACAATACCTACAAATAAAATAAAATACCTAGGAATAAATTAGCCAAAGAAGTGAAAGATCTCTATGATGAAAATTATTGTATAAAACATTGATGAAAGAAATTGAAGTGAACACACAAAAAATGGAAAGATATTACATGTTCCTGGATTGGAAGAATATATATTGTTAAAATGTTCATACTACTCAATGCAATCTACAGATTTAATGCAATCCTCATCAAAATACCAATGACATTCTTTGTAGAAATAGAAAAAATAATCCTAAAATTTGTATGGAACCACGAAAGCCCCAGAATAGCAAAAGTCATCTTAAGCAAAAAGAACAAAACTGGAGGAATCACATTACCTGAATTCAAATTATACTACAGAGTTACAGTAACCAAAACAGCATGGTATTGAAATAAAAGCAGAGACCAACAGAACAGAATAGAGAACCCAGAAATATATTTACATATCTATAGTGAACTTATCTTCAACAAAGGTGCTAAGCATATAGTGGGGAAAAGACAATCTTTTCAATAAAGGGTGCTGGGAAAACTGGATATCCATAGGAAGAAGAATCAAACTAGACCCTTGTCTCTCACCATAACAAAAATCAAATCAAAATGGATGAAAGACTCAAATCTAAGACCAGAAAGTCTGAAACTAGTAAAAGAAAACATTGGGAAAATGCCTCAGGACATTGGTCTGGGTAACAACTTCTTGAGTAGCATCCCAAAGCACAGGAAACAAAGCAAAATTGAACAAATGTGATCGCACCAAGCTAAAAAGCTTCTTCACAGCAAAGGAAACAATCAACAAAGTGAAGAGGCAACCCACACAATGGGAGAAAATATTTGCAAACTACTCATCTGACAGGGGATTAACCAGAATATATAAGGAGCTCTAACAAATCATCAGGAAAAAAGTCAAATAATCTGATTTAAAAAAGAATCTAAATAGACATCTCTCAAAAGAAGACATACAAGTGGCCAACAGGTATATGAAAAATGCTCAACATCATTAGTCATCAGAGAAGTGCAAATCAAAATTACAATGAGATACCATCTCATCCCAGTTAAAATGTTTTTTTTTTATCAAGGATAGGCAATAATGAATGCTGGCAAAGATGTGGAGAAAGTAGAACCCTGTACACTGTTGGTGTGAATGTAAATTAGTGCAACCACAATGGAGAACAGTCTGTAGGTTCCTCAAAAAACTAAAAATAGAACTACCCTAGGACCCAGCAATCCCACTGCTGGGTATACAGCCAAAGGAGGGGAAATCAGCATATTGAAAAGATGTCTGCACTCCCATGTCTAATGCAGCACTATACACAATAGCCAAGATTTGGAATCAACCTAAGTGTCCATTAGTGGATGAATGGATACAGAAATTGTAGTACACATACATAATGGAATATTATATAGGCATAATAAAAAATGAAATCCTGCCATCTGCCATAACATGGGTGAAACAGGAGAACATTATGTTAAGTGAAATAAGTCAAGCACAGAAATAAAAATCTCACATGTTCACACTCTTATGTGGGAGCTAAATATTAAAAACAATTGAAGTCATGGAGACAGAGAGTAGAATGACGGTTACCAGAGGCTGGAAAGGGTTGGGGGGTGTGTGTGTGGATAAAGTGGGGATGGTTAATGGGTGCAAAAATATATTTAGATAGAATGAACAATATTTGATAACACAATAAAATGACTATAATGAACAATAAGTTGGGTTACTTGGCTTAAAAAATGAAATCACCCTTCTTTCCTGGCACTCCTGGGGTATTTGGAGGCTCAGGCAAAAATCCAAACTCTTTCCAGTTGTCCTGCAGGGCCGTGCCCTAGGCTCCCATTCTGCGGTTTTGAATACTCTTCCTCTGGGCAAGAGGGCAGGGCAAAAGAAAGGTGGAGCGAGCAGCGGCGTGGGTCAGGCAGGTGTGTTTGGCAGCACAAGGATGGACCAGGGGTGTCTTCTCCAGCGTCTCTGGGGACCTGAAGCAGAGAAGTGGGAAGAGTCGGGAGGTGAAGCAGGAGGTGCAGGCGACAGTGGCACTTCACTGGAGCTGAGCACCAGGCTGCAGGGCTGGGGACAGGTTTCAGCAGCTTCCAGGAAGGACAGAAAGTGCAGAGTAGAGAGAAACCGGAACCATCCCCGTTGTCCCAGCTTGTCTCTTAGAGCTGCGGAATCCTGCGGCAGCGGGTCAGGATGTGGGGGTCATGCTGGGTGCCTGTAATGGGTCTGTGAAAAGGAGGAGGGGCCTGGTGGCAACACTGGGGAAAAGAGGGGCAGATCAGCATCGATCCTAGAAAGGCGGCAGTCCAAGGACTCACTTTGTGAGAGAAACCCAGGTTCATCATCTCCCTGTGGCCCCAGGAAGATCCCATGTGGGGCAGAATGCTCCGCGTCGCTAGAAACCACTGCCAGGATCACTGTAAGGACCCGCGCTTCCATCCTTTCCACTGGCATGGTTCAATTCCTGGACGTGGGCACCTCGCTATGTAAATGAGTGGGCAAGGAGGAGGAGCCCTCATGGCTCCATCTGGGATGCCCTCCGGAGATGCGCATGGGGCTGAATCCGCAGGGCTCGGAGGTCATCTGCTGCAGCCCCCACCCCTGTGGCATCGGGGGCTGCATGGAGCAGTGAACTACCCTAGAGAGCGTTCCGTAGTGGCAGCTCCAGGCTGTGGGCGGGGCTCGGGGTTACTGTTGATGCGCATCCGTCAGTGCCTCATGCTCTAAAGGCACTGGCTTCAGAGGAAGTCACCTGAGTGTGGATCCGCACTTGCCTTTAAAACCATTATGAAGCTGTATTGCTCCCGTTCCAAATATTGAGGATTATCTTTAAAAGTGGACACTTCTGCCCATTTCTAAGGTTCATTCTTTTGAACAGTTTCACTTTTAGTATATTCTCATAATACCTTGATGAGTTCAAATAGTTGCCAAGGCACAGCCATATTGATATTTTCTAAGTGCTTTAATTCACTTTCTTAGTTTACCTTAAAAATGCTGTACACGGCATTGTGCACAGTAAGGTTCACAATGCTGCACAGGTCAACCAGTTTGCTCTAAAGCAATGCTAATGAAAGCAAACTCCTAATTAACCTCGTTTTCCAGATTATGTCACCTTGACAGCAAACATTGCACAGATATTCAGCAATCCTGCTCAGGGCCAGTGCTGAAATATTATGCCCCCTCCCATAGAAATGTGTCTTCCTCACCAAGGCTCTAATCTCTGCAGAATAGATTTCTGACCCACCCCTCATCCTAACCCAGTCAGAAAGAAAAAATTAATAAATTAAAAATAAACTACACACACACACACACACACACACACACACGCACTCTTGTCTTCTGTGCATCTTTTATGGTATTGGGTGGGAAAGTGAGGTAACAGTTATAAAGCTTGCAGTGGAAATATTTTAGAATTAAGACGGTGACTCTTAGTGGAAGATCTGGTGGAAAAAGATTCTTGTGTTGGTGGCATCAAGCCTGTTAATATACTCACCAGTGGTCGCTGATCTGCTCCCCTGGACATTCCAGTGCTTCCTCGATGCCTCCGCCGGACAGACACAGCTGTGACCCGGAGGTCATCTCTTATCTGAGGGAAAACAAATAGCAAACAGAAAATTGTTTGTTATCCTCTCTTATGGGACTCCTCTTCATGGAGGAACTACATGGTACATGGACTTAATAACTCAAATGTGAATTGATTTATTGTCCTGAATAAATAAACCAAAAATATGAGAATATTTTGAAGCTGGTGAATGTTGAAGGACAGCTCTATCACTTTACAGCTGAAAAGGCAAACATACTTTCACTCTCTTTGTTTTCAGAGACCTGGGGCCGAGAAACAGAAAATAAACACATTTTGATTATCTAACACGGAAAGAAAGGAAACAGAGGGAGATATTTCAGAACGTAAAGTAGCTACCTTGTCTATTCCTATCTGTGAACTTCCTATATGCTCTTGGAGCTCATTTGTCAGACATTTTTATTCTTTTCCTATCCTAGAAAAGAAAGTCTCTGACAAAGAAAATCTAAAGTACTTTGGCTGCAATGACATCTGGGTTATTAAATTGAATATCATCAATACTTAATTATCTCTGTAGAGACAAATGAAAAGAGGAAATGCTAAATTACCAGGTTATTGGTTTGGGTAACATTATTTTTTGCCAAAACAGTTCACAGAAGTTATTTTGGGAAATTATTAAGAATGGGCAACATTTACTGGGATTCTGAGGCCTGGAAAGCATCTTGTCTACCATCAATATTTTGTGGGTGAGGAAACTGACTCTCACGGAAGACAGCAGCTCAAGGTCACTCGGGATTTTAATGGCAATCAGGACCGGAACAGTTTTCTCTTGATTTTTCAGTCTAATGTCCCTTCTTTCTGCCACAAGTCTGTATAAGCCTTATTTCATATTTCCAGTTTAGTATATAACAGCTCTTAACTCCTATTAAATAATATAAATAATGAATAAGAGAATAGCTTTTTTTTTTTAAAGAAAATACAGAACAAGGACAAAGCACTGTGAATTTGCGTGTGGATTCAGTTAGTATTTACTGAGAACCTTTTCCATCTAGGCAGAGAGCTGGGAATGGGGAAACTCAAGGTGGGGAAGGCATTATGTTATCCGTCTTAAGCTTATAATCTAATCAACACCGAGAGGTAACGGGGTGAATCAAGCGAGTAAGGTACACATAGTGATCAGCACTGCGCTGACAGGGAAACCGTCTGCAGAGTATGATGTCTTGAGCTGGGGAGGAGGAGGCTGGAGCAGGCGGGGCAGGGGCGAGTTTCACGGGGGGAACTGAGTATGTCCGTGAAGGAATATTCCTTTGGCAGCCTCTAGAGTCCACATTGAGTTTCTTGTCTGTAGATCTCTGCAGCAATGCTTATCTCTTGATTAAAAATACAGAATTCTGTTCGTGGCTACAAACAGGTAAGGATTAACAGAATTTCTCGGGCAAATTTTTGGAGGTTAAATTTTACTCTGAAATAACTGTTATCTGAAACTGCTCACAGAGAACTATGGGAATTCAATGTGATAAAAAAAACATAAGACACCCTGAAAGGAATAAAAACACCAAAATTGAACCACGGCCTTCCTTAATATCTGCAATATTATTCTGTGTTCTTCTGTTTTGTGATTAGGTTTATCTGCCGGATCAGACTAGAAGTGCAGAGAGCAACATGCACACACCTGCCGCATTTCTCCAGACCCCTGGGCGCTGGGTTGACGTGTTGTACGTGGACGAGAAGCACTGACTGGCTGATTAAGGAGGAACAGTAACTGCAGCACAAAAGCGTCATTTACATTCTATAATTATCTGGGTAGGAGTCTGACATGTTTCGCATTATGCATACAGTCACCCAGTAAAGGGAAGTCAGAGATGACAGAGTTAATTTTGTAACAGAATTAACTTTGTAATTGTGGGCAGTTTTAGCTTTGAGGTGTCCTGTAGACATTTCAGTGCTAGAGAGGAGGATTAGGAGAGAAAACCCAACGGAGGCAGGGGAAGTTCGGGACATTAGTCAGCTGTTAGACCCTGTCTCTGAATAATGACAATAGTCATCTAAATGAGATGATTCCAAGAGGCTCAGTGGCTATGCATTTTATCTGGGTGCTGTAGATATCCAGGGTGGTTCCATGCATGGGATGTGGGAGCAGTTGTCACCAGGCAGGGTTAATACTGGGTGGAGATTCTCCCTTGGTCCCAGCTGACCAAGACAAAGGTGAGAGCTGGCAGGTTGTCAGAGCCCTGCCAAGCTAATGGGGAGTTAGTGGGAGAAGAATCTGGGGAAACTGGAGCTGCAATTTAGGAGGTGTCAGCAACTATCTTCTGGGTGTAATCGGTGTGGTAAGAGGGATTTCTGTTTTGGTGAGATAACCCCAAACACAATGTGAATTTAAAATGTCAAGATACATTTCAGACTCCCTTTGGTGGTATTTGTGAAGGATGTTAAAATTCTTGGTTAATACTGATCTGGTAATCGACCTAGTAACCTGATAGGTTAAGCCTTCCAGTCAAGGATGCCAAAACTTACAATTGGAAAAGGCAGAAAATGTGTGTGTGTGTGTGTGTGTGTGTGTGTGTGTGTATGTGAGAGAGAGAGAGAGAGAGAGAGAGCGAGAGAGCGAGCATGTGTGCACCGGGGGTGGGGAGAGAGAGAGATAAGGATTTTTGCAGTGGGCTGGTAAAATGTTTAATAACCAACTTTCCGGGGGCAAAGGTTTGCTTTGTAGCATTTGCCAATTTCCCGTGTGAATAGTCCTAGCACAGCTGATTTCAAGCACCCATATGACATCACTGAATATGGAATTGGGAGATGACATAAAAAAGATTGGCTCTTGGGAGCTCATACAAGCAGGTTTAACTACATCGATGCTATTTGTGCGTCCACAAAAATTTATCTATGAAAAAGTTGGTGAACTTTAGGTTACAAATAGGTCTTGTCTTTAAAAATATTTTACTTAGCCGCACAAGCCTCCATACGCTTAATTTGTTGGAATATCCATTTTTTGTTCTCATGGAACGCTTGGATTATTTCATGAATCCCAAGGATTATTTATTCCAAAGGAGCTAGTCATGCATTTGAACTCCAAATTTGGAGAAAGGCCTGGGATGCTGGGTCAGTCAGCCCTGGATGGGCTCTATTTTTAGTCGCCTGCATGTCCATGGCTGGCACATTGCGTCTGGGCACACAGCTGGATGCATCCTCCTCAGCCCCTGCTGGAAATGTCATGGAGGCCACAGCTGATCCTCACAGGAGGGTGACCCCTCTCCCAGTGTCACTCTTGGTCACCTTCACATGCTCAGCTATTATTTCTAAAGCACATTCTCAGTGTGAAGGGACGCAGGTAGGTATGGTAGGCAGAGTCTACGTCCTCTCTTCCATTTCTCCTCTTCCGAGGATGAGTCCCTCCTCTTCTTCCATCGATTTACATAAGGAAGTGTTACCGGCCTCCAAGTGGAGGCTCATCCAAGTTCTTGGTCTACATCAGGAAAAGAATTTCAGGATGTACCACATAAGCCAAGCAAGAGAAAGTTTTACTGACAGAGAAAATGCACTCTCAGGGAGGAGAGCGACAGGCTGGACGAGAGCAGCTGCACTGAGAGGAAGTGGTTTTAGATCTTCTGCAGCCTTACTGATTAAAAAACAATATTCAAGGCCAAGGGGTTGGCTTTTTATTAGAATTTGGATAGTAATTCCAAGAATTGTGTTCCCTCCCATTTTCATACTTTATATGATTGTTTTGGAACTGTCATGGTGACTTCAAGGGAAGAGAAATTTTAAGACCACAATGTAAATGATACTGTAATTGGCCAAAATTCATGTGAGGTGGCAGAGGTAGCTGACAAGCCGGTTGAGCCAGTTCTTTTGTGTGTTATCAGCCCATTTTGGTTAAGGTTGTTTACTTTAACACCCGCACCCAACCTTCAAGCACCTGCATCCAGTCTCAGCCCTGTCTCCTGGTCTCCTGTTTTAACAGAAGCATCTGTGTAGCTAAATGGAACCGTGTAGTGAGAAGGAGGAATTTCCAGACTCAGCAAGGTGCTAAGCTGTATTGGGCTGACCTCCACAAGTCTGTAAGCCAACACCTTTAAAACTCTCATCATTCGTGGACCACTTAATGTGTTTTTATAGCCACCCAGAGTACTGATTTAGGGTTATTTACAAATAAAAAATAGTAGTTATCATAATATTTAATATAATTATAATAAAACATGATGTCATAAAATCTAATGATTAGACTGGTTATTTAATGGAGGGAGAGGGAAGTTGTTATTTATAATCTCTCCTCAAGGCTCCAATGCTTGGCTCGGCAGTGGATATTTTGAACCCTGGGTCAGTTTTTACAAACAGTTCTTTTATATTCTCTATCGTTAAAAAATTATTTTTCTGACTCACTAGTAAAATTTGGCAGAAACAAAGCAAGGGTGCCTTGGTTCTGTTGCAGGCTGGGATACTTACTTCAACCATGGATGCAGAAGTATAAAGGGACTTCTCAGTGAAGACTTGTCTGAGCAGATTTTCAGAAGAGTTGATACACATATCAGATTAAAAAGTGGGGTGCTTAGATCTATCAATTTAGAATAGTAGTGGGTGGATTTCTTATCCATTCTTTTGATCTATTTCTCTCTGAGAAGCATTTCTTTACTTCTATTCCTGTTTGTGAATGTAGGGTTGTGTTTTGTTTTGTTTTATTTTAATGCCTAATAATGTGCTGTTGACCTTTTTGCTCTAATGAAAGAAGAAAATCATTAAGCACTAAGAAATGATCATATAGTAGGCAATAAAACTATTTATAATAATCTTCTTAAATAACCCTATGTTCTTTCTCTCAACATCAAAAAATGTGATGTCTTGACACAGGCTCTTTGGGCTCTTCAAGAGAATGGATTTATTGCTAAGAAATATCACTCACACTAGTCATCCTGAATTGTGAGAATGGTCATGATGACATGTTCAAAGACATTATTTGACACACTAATGTGAGCCCCATCCCTTCTCAGCCATCATGTGCTAGCATGGAAAGGTGAGGCCTGTATTGCTGTCCCTTTCTCTGCCCAGTAGACTTAGCGGGGGGGGGGCCCTGGGCAGGACTGGCATGGACACTCCAGCAGCACAGGCATAAGTCTAGCACAGAGCTGGGGAAACTTTTCATGTTGGAAGGCCACATTAATTTAGATGTAATCAAATAAGACCACATTCAAGAAAAAATTATTTTGTAAAAATCTAACTACTATGTACCCAACAATTTCAAAAAATGAAAACTATTTGTCAATTTTAAAGTTAACTAACCTTTTAATAACTTTGTTGTGCCTGCTTTTTGTTGGAAAACACTTGAATATCTGGTTGTAGCATGGAAGTCTGCAGTTCCATTCAATCCTCTAGATGGGTATCAGTCATTTGTGACCTTAAGGGAATCTTGATTTGGGTGAGGTAGGAGAATGTAGATTGGCAGCAATAAATGGTTGAAAAGCAAGAAAGCATTTTTCAGGTATGTTACCAGAGGACTGGGTATTCTACTGCATTTTTCCATATTGCAATCTTTCTTAGCATCAAACAATGACTTTAAAATGTCATCTACTGAGAGCTTAATCAATTCCATATGTAATTCTTTAGGTGCCTTGATAATCTCAACTAGGTGAGGCTGAAATGCTAATTTGAGTATGATGTCATGATTCTCAAAATTAGCAAAACTTTCATTGTATTCTCCAATTAATAGATCTATAACAGCTGCGTATTCTTCAAATGATTCGCATATATCATCCTGCTCATCAATGACCTTTGCTAACTGGGGAAGATGTTCATCTGAAATTTCCTTTTGAAAAAGTTTTTTGGAAAAAAGATAGCTTTTTCCAAAATACTTGGATTTTTTGCCACATATCAAGAATAGACTTAGTTTTACCTTGCAAAGAAATATTCGAGTCATTTTGATCTGACATGATATCACACAGAAATGCTGCGTTACAATAGAAATCTTCTTTCAATAACTCACATTGCTGATTCTGTTTTCATAAAATTTAACTATCTGTTTTTACAGAGATAAAATTTTTATTAATACCTGTCCCTGCAATAGCCAATAGACTTCAGAATGAGAAGGTAAATCCACATTGAATACCTCATGGTTCAACTTTAGCATGTTACAAAACCAACCATGCTGTGTTGCATTTGCAGGAATATAGTTAACAATACTTATAACTCGTTGCAAAGTTTCATTTAAAATAGTAGCTTTAGCACAGAGATTTTGCTGATGCAAGACACAATGAGAAGAAATGAGAACATCTGGATTTTTTAATACTTTTTTATCTGTGCAATAAACCCTTCATGTCTTCCTGTCATGGAAGGTGCACCATGTGTACATACACTCACTAAATTTACCAAATTCAGTCCAACTTCATGGCATTTATCTTGAAATTTGTTGAAGATATGTATTCCTCATGTTCTGTTCACATAAGTTCCCAAAGCAAGTAACTCTTCATACTGAAGAAAATCTTGTTATGATCCAAATGGAGTATAAAACCTGAATTGAGTCAGTAGTATCAGCTGATTCATTCAAAGCTGTTGAATGATATATATTTTCCTTTTGAAGTATTATATGAAGCTGTTCTGTTAAGTTGAAGGCCAATTCATGTCGCTGATCAGTTATGGTTCTCCTTAAAAGAGGCAGTTGTTTGTACTTCGGAACGTTATTGGGGTCCAAGCATTCTACAGTTTCGACAATGCATTCTTCTACAATTTCTACGTCACTGAACGGCTTCCCTTTTTTTCACGAGTATATAAGCTACTTTATAAGTTGCTTTAGTGGCATTATTTCTGGGTCTTATTGCTGCTTGAAAGAATTTTCTTTGCTTTTGCTTTTCATCTTTTAATATCTGCAATAAAACCTTTTGTGACTCTCCTTCTAATTTAAAATATTTGTGGTCCTTATGAGTGTTATAATGCTGATGAACATTGAATTTCTTTAATGTTGATATTGCAGTATCACAAAGCAAGCAAATCATCTTATATTAGCAGAAAGAAGATAATATTGCAATTCCCAATCCTCATTAAAGAAATCTGCTTTCTTCTTTCAGCATTCCCTTGGTCTTCTTTGACACGATGGGCTGCTAAGCAGACAGAATTAAAACATACGGTTGAGCTGTGCAACTATCCACAAATTCCACTTCAAACAGAAACACAGTGCACCATTGTCAAAAGCCGATAACAGACTGGCGTACTCGACCCCCATAAAATCTCACCAACAAGGCTTGTGCTGTAGTGGTGCCAGTCTGGCAGGGGAAGTTAGAACTAAATCATGAGCATAGAAGCTGTCAATTTAGCTCTTATGGCTTACTAATGTTCTAATTGTGCCAGTCAATGTGGAAGGATTATTTCACTGAAACTTATTTTATTCTTAGGTATTTTAAATACCAAATTTTCATTTCAAAAATAAAATAAAAATATAAAAGATGAACGAAAATGTATTAATAAAAATAAAAGGATTTGTTCTATAAAATTTGGATTCAGTCCAAAGGCTACACTTAAGGACATAGAAAGCCACATGAGGCCGTAAGGCTGCAGGTTACCCACCCTGAGTCTAGCATAAGATGCAGAGTAGCCAGAAGACTTGATTTCAGTCCTGGATCTGCCTCTTATTCACTGTTATTTTGAACAAGTTACTTTATTCTTCTTTGCCTCAGTTTCCTCATCTATGAAATGGGGATAATAATAGAATTTACCTTATAGGTTACTGTCAGGTTGAGACAAGTGATTACATGTAAAGTACATAGAACATTGCCTGACTACTATTAAGTACTTAAAAAAAGTTAACATTTATTACTATTGTCATGGTCTTCAATAATTAAGGTAGCTGCCATTATAGCTGGCCTTTTATCCGTACCTGTCATGATACCCATTATAATAAAGTCTATCTCTATGCTCAGAAAGTCATCTTTAGCTAAGTCAAAATATGCCTTCCCCTGTAAGCATGGGTTCTGCTGTAGCATAGGTTCTCCCGAAATATGAGTTCTACTGTAGCTTGCTTTCCCTCCAGCACGGGCTTCCCTGGGCGTGCATTTTTCTGAAGCATTGGTTTTTCTTGAGCATGAGCTTTCTCTTGTATAGAATTTGAAAAACTTACAGATGATATAGTGGTCAGGCAAGTCTTCCTCACATATTCCAACATTCTGAGTTGTTCTGCACATCTGCTGTTTGCTCCGGTTACAGCAATGCGCTACTTCTGGTGTGTAGAGTAACAGTAGTTACTCTTTCAGACTGAGCATCATTCAGTTAATTAATAAAATAATATTTTCCATGATTTGTGTGGAATCCTAGGAAAATATTATAGTGGAAACCTGTCTAGACAATTTGGTAACATAGTAGTAGTTGTTCATTTAACTGAAAAAAGTCTATGAAAATATGGAGTAAAAATGTTATAAGTGTAACTTAGACACTTTGTTTTAACTTAAAAATGTGAGTGGACATTTATTGTGAATAATTGGTAAAGGGCCAACCTTTTTTGTCTATTACGAGACCTATTCTGTCTCTCCGCATAATTTTTATTATCACACCCATAAAGATTATCAATGACTCCTAGTTATGGACCCTTTAAAGTGGAATCAGAATCTAAATATACATGGGAAACAATCTCCACAAACAAGACCTCTATGTTTGTATGATTCTCTGCCCCCTACATCTTTCAGACTTGTGTATGTAATTTGGCAGCAATATTTTCAGCAATTAACATTTATTTGTTTTTATACAAAGCATTCAACTTGGTTTTCATTGAACCACTCTTTGTTTAGGTTCATATTTCATATATTTACATAATATTTAATAAAATTAAATGGTTATAATAATGAGCCTAACTTCCATAAAGATATTTGGGAACAAAGGTAACTGACAAAAGTCACTGGGGAGGCAGGAAAGTGTGGGGGTGCCGTGGAGCCCCGAGAAACCAACCTGATGGTGGTACCAGCCACAGTGTCTCCTGCAGGGAGTGAACGGTGAGTCCAGGAGCCCTCGAGGCCAACGGTCAATCAGAGGATTTGTCCTGCATTTGCTGTTAGCCCTGGGAATGTTTTACATTCACGTTTTTCTATGTGGAGTGGAACATTGGATGATTACTCTGTAGCTTTGCTCTCTTCCTCACATAAATAGCATGATTTACTAACTCATGTTGGGAATACATTTCGTATTTATCCAAAACAAAAAGTATGTTGATTTAACATGTTTTAACTTACTATTATTATTTTTTAACATTAATAGCAAAGTTGTTTCTTAAAAGTTGATACACTGGAGTTTATAGGCAAACGGATTGCTGGCCCTATAATGCCCAATTTTCAGTTATTTACATTTATACTTCTGAATTACACCATTCTTTTTATTCTGCTTGTGTGGTACATTTCACAATGAACATTTCGCTTTTCACAGCTTCACAATCTCCATTGATATTGGAGTCCTGCTTACTATTCTTACAAAATTATTTGGAATTATAAAAATTTCGTTATTGTTTCCATCAATAATTTCATACTTTCATGAACGACTTTTTGGCAAATCATCAGCTTTTGTGAATTAAATATCTAACACAACACAATAAGGATAATAACACAGATTTGACAACAATAAACTTGAAATAGCATGAAACTAAATTAGCCACAATGTAAGGCAATTTAAGTACATGGGATGAGACATAGATCAACTGACAGATTTCGAAACGAGACCGTAAGCGCAGCGTTTTGGTCCCCCATGATTATTAATAGGGATTTAAGGAATCTTTACTGGAAATCATTTCTAATCCCAGTTTTCCATTGTATGAGGGGTGTCTGTGTGCACACACGTGTAATGGGGGATGTTGCATTTTTTCACTTTTTCAGGTGAAAACACCAACCAGCCTGTGGATACCGTGGCAGGTGGTCTAAGGGCCACACTTTCGGGGCAAAGTGCAGGGAGCCCTGGTGTTGGTCCTAGTCACTAATCCAGTCCACCCTACTCCATGGTGAGTTCCCCTGTGGGACCCCTTCCTGCCAGTGGCCATTGGCAGGACCAGTCTGAACTGCTGGGAAGGACTTGCTTCCCGGGGACAGGGCCCTTTTCTTCCGGGAGCTCCTGGATCTCTCTGTAAACTTGCCCTGCTGCTCCTCAGTGTCCAGCTTTGCTAGGGGACACTGGGAAAGGCCACCCAGGGTACAGGGGGGCATATTCAAGAAAGTCTTATTCTAATAAAGAAAACCTGCTTCTGTTATCATGCTTGCTTCTCCTTTAGACATAAGTTGGGTCTCAGCTGTCAGTCCCTTACAGTTGTGTTAAGAGGCAGTTCTTATACAAGCATACGCAAAGCCTTGGCAGCTGAGGACCCGTGATGAGTCGCAGGCTGCAGGCTCTGTTTGTTCTGGAGATGTGCTGTTGACCTGCTTTGACAGAGTGCGAGGGGGCACGGACCACAGACATGAAGGCCATCTTATCACTGAGCAAAGCTGAAGACCATGCCAGGCTGATGACGGCGGCTGTGGTCGTTACCGGGACTACCCTCACGGCAAAGCACTGGGGAACATACCTGTAACTCACATCGCTCCTGACTTAGTTCCTGGTGAATTGGATGTGAAGATGGTTAAAAACACCTTTTCTAAAGGACATTCCTAAAACACTGATATTACCGTGATGCAACCAAAATGTAGTTATCCAAGTTAAATTAGAAACAGTAAGACATTACCTCTTTTTCAGCTTTTGCAGTTCCTAATATACTCTGCAGTGGCTCATGTATACATATATTTATGTCCAGACTTAAACAAATAGAATTTAATTATCATAATACACCTTCTTTGACACCAACAATTTGAAGTGGTCAGGGGATCATTGCGTTTTCTTTGCAAAATGAAAATGCTTAGAAAAGATATTATGGAAAATGTTCACAGGATACTGCCTTAAGAAAGCAATAAGAACTGACATCAAATCTCCCAGGTTTGTCTAGGCATTCTATTAACTAGAAATAGCACATTACTTGTGCTCTATGAATCTCAACTCTAATCTTTTGATCCCTTGAGCCAGGCCTGGCCCCTCTTCTTTTCCTTAATTTCCTACTGCCTTGCCTGGACAAGGAGAAACATTTTTCCTCATTCTCCATAGCAATCCCAGCCAGCTGGGCTTCTGTGTGCTCTTTTCTCCCAATACCTGTGGACCTGCCACAGCTGACGTGAGCCCCACCCCTCCTCCATCGTAGCAGGTGCTTGGTCTGCAGTAGAGTCTAATTGGGGATTGATTGAGGAATTTGAACTGGAGATAGAGCAGCCTGGGAAGCAGAGCATCTTGAGGGGCAAAGCGGGAGGGGGGTGAAGGGCAGCCTGGACACCCGAGGGGAGGGCGGCAGCCCTGAGCAGGACCGTTCTGAGGTCAGCCTCCTGGGGACTTTTCAGCTGCTCTGTAGACAGGTGCGTGACTGGAATTGCTTTTATTTTGTACATACATACTATTGCATTTCTTCTTTCTCCTCCTCAGCTTGCTCTACTTCCTCTTTCTTTTCACCTCTGGACAAAGTGTTACTGTTTTACAAAGAGATGTTCTGTTGCAATGCCTTTGTGTGCACTTCCAACCTAGTTGATTCCATGGTTTGTGGAGCAATTGGATACAAAGTGTTTTAGTTTTTTCCCCCTAGGATACACAGTTTGTGTGAGTTTTTATTTTTAAGATTGATGAATTTGGTGCAAATTTAATATATACCATGTAAATTTTTAGCCTCCAGTTTCCTCTCATTGGCTATCAAGTCTTTAGTGATATGCTAAAATGTCAAATTCATTTACATAGGATAGTAAAGATTGTAGGATTAGAGGAGCAGGACTTTAGCCAAAAAGGAAACATTTATAGGTTTAACTACCCCTATTGTCTGCTCTGTGAACATCCAATCAAATATAATTACATTGAAATCATTTTTAGACTTTAATGAACTCAATATCTAAACTCTAAGGCTTAACTAACTGTTGGAGTTTTAAAAACATTTTTAGTACGTATGTGTACATATATACACACATTTATTTATATATATATACATATTTATATATATACATATTTATTTTTATATATACATATTGTCTCATATATATGTATATATGTTCTAATTTACCTGTTTTTTCTTCCTTCAGCAATACTTCTGCTTTCTGCAGCAATGCTCCCTGATTATTTGTAGGTAAATACATCGTTTAAATTCGTTAAAGCAATAGCACTCGGTTTAGGAGTACAGTAGCAAACTTGACCTCAAAGGATTACAACTGTAAACCTAGAGCAGACAGTGAAATCTAAGTAACCTGTAAGTATAGACACATTACTGACTCCCAGGTATGCAGATCTTCTAAAAGGGAAGGTAAAACAACCTGATCTCTTTAAGTACTGGTTTGTTATCCAGGAATAGTGCCTTGGGGCAGAGAATCCTAAGAACTCTTCTTATTTCATGAGAGGTTGCTGAATAAGCTTATTCTTGCTCAAAACTGTCTTTTTGGACTTTGTCCTTCCTGTTTTTGTGGAGACTGATGAATTTTACTGAAAGACTCAGGCCTTTCAATGGCTGCCACCAGATTGTTTTAACTAATTTAACGAGCATATTTTGACAAAAATACATGCGGGATATATATGTACACACAACGGAAAATAAAAGGGTCATGGGGAGTGGAAAAAGCGGCCTCCTCCTGTCCGCTGTAAGTCGCAGAGAGCAAATAAAATGTGCACGGTGTTACAAAGTGCTGCTGGGGAGGCGCCTGGGCGTCTGCTGGCAGCTCCTGTCAATCAGCTTTAGCCTTGACTCAATCCATGGCAAGAGCAGAGAACAAAGGCCAAACTGGCCATGCTGCCTTAAAAGGAGAAGGAAAGACAGTTTTGAATGTGTTTATATCTGAAATTAACTTGATCATATTGTTTACAAGAGAACTAGACACTGGATCCGCTACCCTGAGTCCTCCAAAGCATTTTGAAACTATTGAGCAGAATATAGATGAAATTCATCCACTTTTAGCTTGATTTCTTTTCTTAATATCCTACCTTCCCATTTTCCTTTCTAGTGTTCATTTGGTAGACAAATACAACAGTATTTTGTAGTTTATGTCAGTTTGTCTTGGATGCCCCAATCTCTCTGATACACAATAGCATTTCTGTACTTTTTGGGGTTAAAAGGCTCGCAGGAAGTTTGTTTACATCCTTAATATGAATCCAATGCCTTCGCAAGTACCAAAGATTGCATTTCCAATACAGGAGGAAAGGTGATTCAAAGGACTGTAACAAGCGTTCTAAGTAACTACAAATTACTTTCTTCCTTTTCAAAAACTACTTTAGTGGATTAAGTTCATGGTGCAATACTGGGCTTGGCGCAATGTATCTTGCATAATAACATTCCTATAGTTGGTGATTCAAATGGCTTTTGAATCAGCAGTATTGCATCTCCCTCAGTGCCTGGGCTTCCAACAGAGATTTGTTCAGCAAGAAGTTGGGAATAAATAAAGTGTATTGTTAGGAAGAAACTCTTTTAGGCTTATGGTTATGCTAATTTATTTAAATATATACATTGGGACAGTGTGGATCGAAGATTTAAAGGAGTTTTTGAGAGTTCTATATGTAGACTTATCCTTTTTATTTAAGATCCAGCTAATGCTGATGTAGTTTTTCTTTGTTCAATTGTTCTATTTCTGAGAACTTATTTATCACTTTGTAATGATCATCATCTTTATGACATCATGTATTTGTTAACCACATTATGTGTGTGCAAACAAAGCAAGGTGACAATCGGGCTTAGAATTCAAGCTTTGATTGTACAGAATAGTTTTAGGAAAAACTCATGAAATTACCACATTCAAGGAACCTGGGTTTTTGTCAGTTCTGTTTTGTTTTTCTGTTGCAACCCAGGAAGTTGAATCAAGAATGCTAGTGCTACACAACTGGTGACTTTTGTATTACCTGCTCTGCTGACGTAAGTACATGGTCACTATTCTTTATGCAACAGTCTAGGACACGGTGGGGACAGTGTCGGCACTGGGATAGATTCCTGTGCCAACAGCAAAGGGATGTGGGTGTGTAAATCCCAGCATGTCCTTGTGGAATTCAGTAACCAGCGACCAAAGCAAATCGGCATCATTGTGTTGAGGGAAAAGAAGCCAAACTCTGTAAAATAATTTAAAGAAGTTTATTCTGAGCCAAATTTGAGGACCATGACACAGAGCCACGCCCAAGAAGGCTTGAGCAAATGGACTCGCTGTGGTTGGGTTACAGTTTGGTTTTATACATTTCAGGGAGACAGGGGTGACAGGTAAAGTCATAAATCAATACGTGGGAGGCACACATTGGTTTGGCCTCAGAGGTGGGCCATCTCAAAGTGGGAGCTTACAAATTACAGGTGAGTTTAAAGATTCTTTGACTTGTAATTGGTTAAAGACCTGAAGCTTTGTCTTAAGACTTGGAATGTTTTAAGATAGGGAGATCTGTTATTCAGAGATAAGCCACTGGACATATTTGTTGTGCAAATTGAGGATCTGCAGGTTTGTCTTGCATAGCCCTTATGCCTGCTAATGAGTTACAAAGGATGTCTCCAAGAAGGGAGGGGGCACGATGAGGCATGTCTGACCTCCCTCCTCATGGCAGGCAATTTAGTTTTAGGGTATCCCCTTGGCCAGGAGGGGGTCCATTCAGTCAGCCAGTGGGGGGAAGCCTTAAGATTTTACTTTAGTTCACCGTTGGCTTTACTGAGCCACATGCCAAAACACCCTTCTATGTCCACTGAATATCTACCCCAAATTCTTTGGTAACTCCAGGAAGCCAGGTGACAACCACAGAAGGGCGAAGAGAAACAACACATTGATACAATATGAAGCCATTTGCTGTACATCTGTAAAGTATCTAAAATGGAGCTTTTGACCCTCATTCTTACATTTGTTCATTTCCTGTGTTTCCCTGCTGAACAAAGAGAACTCTTTCCACGTAGGTGTGTGAGAAGGGATCTCTCCTCTGCTGCTCCTCCTCCACAGGCGACATGGACTCCATAGATCCCCTTCCCTCGGCTCAGCCAGCTCCTTGCTGGGATTTCTAATAGGCACGACAGCTGCGAAACCGATCTTTTCTTTTGTGTATTCTATTTCAAGCTGTTAGGTTTACTTAGATTGGGAACCCGAAAAGTATGTGTAGGATGTAATGCGGTTAATGGAAAACTTAAACAGTGACCGTAAAGCCTGTAAAACAAAAGCCGCAGGAGGGGTCTGGAGAGTCCAGAAGTTGTAAATCTAACTCCTGACCACAGATCACAGACAGCCACAGGTGCCAGCCAGCATTCCTCTCCCCCTGATGAGGACAAAGCTACCCCCTCCCCTATCTGTCAGGTTTGCTCACTACCACCCCCTCCCGTGGTGGGCTCTCTTTTGGCCCCACACATCTACACCCAGATGCTCAAAATAAACAGTATTTTGCTACACATGAGGCTTCGTGTGTCACCCTCTCGGGTCTGTACCTAACACAAACTATTTTTAAAGTATTAAATCCTAAAACTACCATACGCTCATGATTAAAATAAGATCAAACAGTTCAGAGGAAGCACGAAAGTAAAAAGTTCTAATCTTCTACCTCACCCCACAGGTCTCACTCTCCAGAAAACGTAATTCTAAATAATAAATTTCATGTCTATATTCTATCCACCAATTTTCTACAATATGTTCTGACACCCTGATACGAAAGACAAAGACATTATTACCCTAATTCTTCTCCCCATGTCTTCTCCCTCTGCTGATTTTGTTCAAAACACTATTTATTTTCGGATTGCTGAGATTTAAAACATTTACTTCCATTCTATAACTATAATTATGTCTTCTCTGCTTTGTCTATGTGCCAATTATAAAAACTGAAAAATATACTATCATAATTCTGTGAATATTATTTTCTGCAGAAACAAATGTTTTCTCAAGTAATGTGATTAGACTTACAGGTAAACAGTAACAGCAAACATTCTCTGAGCAAACCACCCTCTGTGGTAGGTACATCCGTGGGGTTCGGTAGCGTATTCAAGATCACTCTGGGGAGCAAGCCTGGAGCAGGGCTCCAGAATGGGGCTGGTTCACCTCTCTCTGGCCCCTGGCAGGGGGAGGCGGCACGTGCCAGCATTCCCAAGGCTGGCCGGTGCCACATCACCCTTCCCCTTCATGGTGTGAAGGGGGCACCAAGCTGGGAGGTGAGCAGGAAAGAGAGAGGAAGGCTGAGAGGACAGGAAGTAGGAAGGAGCCTGGCTGCCCGGTGGGCCACAGCAGCTGGGCCAGTGCTGTACGGCTAAGCCCAGATTTCTTGTTGCATGAGGAAACAAAAGCAAAGTCCCGACAAAGTACAAAGCACTTCTCGCTTACCGAAATCCTGTCATTTGAGTTGTTGAGCCCTGGCCACTGAATGCGCTCCAGCCTAATGCCATGTGCCTGGGTGATGGCTTGGGCTTTTTCCTTTATTTTTGCTGCTCTGCAATTTTCAGTGTGACAGTCAGCATTTTTCACCAAGGAAAATGTCATCTAAATATTTCTCTGTTAATTTCCTTCCTTCCATTTAGATACTCACTTTGCTCCTGAAATGCTTTTAAACTTATCTGGATCTCCTAGTTCTATACTTTGCCTGAATTTTTTCACGTGTGTCCTCCTCCTCTTCCTCCCCTTCCCCTTTCCCAGCTAGCATAACTGAAGACCCATTGCACCACCAGATCTTCAGTCCTGCACACTCTACTATTTACTGTAGCACTAGCTTTCATTCGCATTTAGGAATCATAGGTCTTCATTTACAAGAACTCTTGTTGGTCTTGGGTTGCTGGTTTCAGCTAGCAGGCACTGCTGTTGATGTGGATGCAACACACTAAACACATCGCTCAGAGGGTGCTGAGCAGGAGCCTCTGAGCTATATCAGTCTTCTCTGCAGTTATTCTCTTGGCACGTCTCTTTGGCTCTTGGTTTTTGTAGGATGTCAGGGATTCTTGACGGTCTTCTCATGTTAATGGAGGGAACCCTGTGCTCACTCTTAGAGGTGTTGACTGGTGGGGGCCCCCTGCGGTAGTGCCAGTCTGTTTCCACAGGGGTGGGCCTCTCTCTTTCCTTCCCTGTGCAAGACGGGGGGTGTGGGGAGGGCAGGCTCTCCTCCCAGGACTTGGGTGGAGAAGAAAGGCTGTGGGATCTGCTTTAGAGTCCAAGGTCAAGAGCAATGGAGCACTGGAGTCGTGTGTCTGTGTGGTGCTTCAGTTGTCATTCTCTTCTTTTGTTCTCTGTTCTTTTTCCTCTGCCCTGTTGCGGAGGATGAGAATCACCTGTTGTGCGTTGTGGGTGGGGGTCTCGTGGCCCCTGGCCCACCTCTTAGAGCCTCTCAGGAGCTCCCTTCAGTTAACCTTTGATATGTTCAATTGTGGTCTACTCTGGTTTATGTTTTTTAAAAATCTGATCATATATTTTTTTTCAGACATTCTTGAATAATTTTGTTCTGTTTTTGGTTCCTTTTCTCTTTTCCCCTAGAATTGTTAGGTAGACAGCCAGGGACCTCCAGCCCTGCTGGGGACAAAGATGAGTACCCCAAGCAATTGCTATATCTGGGTGAGGAGGGAACACCCTATGAGTCTGCCAATCAGAATTTAGTGTGCCAACTGCAAAAGAATGCAAAGGATTCTCTAGTCTGTGGGCCACGCAGCGCAATGGGGTCTGGAAGGTGACCTAGGACAACCCAAGGCTAATTATCATGTCATTAGCTTAAATCTACATTGTGGTTCATCCCCCTAAATGGGCTTTCCGAGTGGCTCATGGGGTATCTGCATGCATAGTAAGACTCAGGTTATACAACTCCCAACTGCCCATCAAAGTGGTTTGAGGGTGACGTCTGAACCACGAGGAGGGTCCAATCCAGACACTATAAAACAAGACCCCAGACCATGACCAAGGACTTTTTGTTATGACAAGAGGTCCATTCATCATCTGTAGCAAATGCATCTTGCTCCTACTCTGTAAACCTATATCTTACTCTTGCTCTTGCTCTATAATCCTGTCTTTCTCTCCTCAATAATCCCCGTTTCGTGCTTACCTTGCTTTTGGTGTCTCTGGTCATTCTTCAGCCAAGAGCACACCAAGAACTGACATTTCAGACTGCTGACCCAATAGAACTATTATGGTTGTAGCGTTTTAAGATCCCTTAAGTGGAAGCCTGGGGGTATTCTAAGAAGAACAATTATCCTCCACTTGAAACCTTCAAGAGCCACCTTTTGCATCTGTGATAAAATGAAAGTCTTCCTGGGGACTAGGCAGGTCGTCCTGGGGGCTCTGGCCTCACCTCCCCTCCAGCCGTGCTTGCCCTGTCTGCCCCGAGACAGGCCCTCATTCCTGGGCATGCGGCGGCTCCCTGAGTGATCAGTTCCTCACCCTCAGAGACTCGGGCGAGCAGCTCCCTCTTTCCAGACGTGCTTCTCCCTCTCTGCCTGGACCTCTTCAGTGCTTGTCTCTACCCACCCATCCTCCAGCAAGTTTCCCTTTTGTAATCTCTTTTTACTTTTTTTATGCAGCAGTTATTGCAGCTTGTAATTATATTGTTCTTACGATTATTTTGAATGTCTGCCTTCCCCACTGGACTATAGGCACTATGGATGAAAGGCTTGTGTCTTACTCTGCTTTCTCTTGCTATAGCAGAATGCCTGCATGTGGCTAATTCATAATGGAAAGAGGCTTATGTAGCTCATGGTTCTGGAGGCTGGGAGTTCAAGACCAGACAGCTTCATCTGGTGAGGGCCTCTTGCTGCTTGGCGGGACAGTGGAAGGGCATGCGAGCATGTGGGAAGAGAGCAAAGGGAGCTGCACTCTGGAGATAGCTAACCCATTCCCCAGAAAAAGAACATCTAATCACTTCTTGAAGTCCCCATCTCCTAACACCGCCACAATGGCAAGCAAATTTCCACATGAGTTTCTATTAAGTGGTTAAAAGTGATTAAACAAGTTAGACAGCTATTGTCTGGATCCAAGTAAGAGATGACAACAGCCTGAATTAAAAACATAGGGAGACTGGTTGGGAAAGTGGGATTAGGGACCAGTTTCTCCTAGAAGACTTTGCTCAGTTGGGAGCAGACACAGTGCCTGGTATCTGGCACAAAGTAGGCTCTCAGTGAATGTTTGCTGAGAACTAAATATTGAAAGAGCAGCAGGAGTAGAATGGGAGGGTGGGTAGGAACAGGGGAAGTTTGAAGTCAGTTTCAGATGGATTGAATTTGAGTTCCCTGTAGAACAGTGGACATGTTGGTCAAGAACTTAGGAGAAAAATCTGTGTTGGTAGATTTAGGATATGTCAGCATGTAGAAGGGAACGAATGTCAGAACCCTTGGGAAGATCAAACAAGAGACTGAGAAGGAGAACCACAGCAAAAGGAAACCCAGAAAAACCTGTCATCATGAAATCTAGGGGACCCAGGAGGAACAGGGTTCCATCAACGCTGCCAACCAAGCAGTGCTAATAAGCAAGGTAAAGATTGGAATATTTCCTTTAGATTTAGCTGCTAAGGGGTTGTTTATGACAATGGAGAAAACAAATCCAGAGGCGCACTTTGGCAGAGAGCCAGAGTGGGAAATGCTCCCACTTCTACCATCGGCAGTAAAGGAGACTTTGCATGTCTATGGGAGTACCAAAAGTTTGAGTGTAGGCAGAGGAATATGAATATATGTATACAGTTTAGGTAAGAACACAAGAAACTAAATGTCACTACCAAAGATGAAATGCATCAAGAATATGCAAGAGGCACTTGAGAGGGTGGAAGGGAGGGAGGGAGGTTCCACCGAAAGGAAAGTCCTGTAGGTAGAATATCAGTGTTACAGACATACAAAGGAGACCAGTTCCAGTAAGGAACTTCTTTGACTCTTACGATATTTGAAAGAACATGCTATGCCTTGTTGTTTACTTCAGCAGAACTGAAGACATAGTCAAGTACCTATAAATTATATGTGACTATTTCCTTTTTAATGAATCATATGATGTCTGTTCAAAAGGCATAAATAATCAAACATATGATTTTTAATTGCTCCCCCCCTTTCACTCTCTCGGGAAAGCTCAGTAGAGCATAACACAGGTAAGAGTTTACTGGACAATAGATTGTCCTATTTCTCAGTTCATTTCTATAGTCTTTGTAAACTTCGTAGTTACTGAAAATTCATTTCATTCTTTAAAAATATTGTTGTGTCTGTTTTTAATTAGAATTGGCTCATCAGGTGCACAGCATGGATGTAAAAGTAATAGGGTCATTTTTCATCCCGGACTTTCTGAAACGTGTGGCTGGTTTTTGCCCTTAATTGTCCACCAGGGCTTACTGCATTCGGCTTCTTATTTGTTTGTATTTCACTTTTTCATACAAAATTGCTACCACATACATTAGGCAGATAGGAAAATTTTCTTCCTATGTAACTTTAGTCATGGCATTTTTATGTAAATGCCTTCAAAGGATTGATGATGGTTCTTGCATTCCATGAGAACCATTAAAATATTCTTGAAGCATTACTCTTTAATGTTTTTATTTTATTTAATGAAGAGGAATACTTTAACACCATAGACAAAAACTGTCAGTGAATAATGGCCTTAACCAGTCAAGATTCTTCAAACACATCATCCTTGGCTCAGAGTCTGATTAAAATATGCAATAAGCTCCTCTTCAAGTGGAAGCCAAATAAAATAAAATAAAATAAAATATTCAATAGGCTCCCCAGAAACTGTGGGGATGCCAGAAAAGAATATTATAGTAATCGTCTCCCTTCCCTTAATATTTATTGGCTGTTCCACTCAATCAGTATTAAGTATGCACTATCAGGTATCAGTCTTTATCTTATATATTAATTTCCTGTCACCTCTAACTGAAAAGTCATCGTAACAGAGGACGGGGCCATCAGCCTCCCGGACCCCAGAGCTATAAGGGTGCTCTGCTCGCGGGCCCGGGCTCAGGGTGTGCTTAGGCGCCCTGCGGTTCTGTGGCGCAGTCTTGGCGTTTTTCTGCAGTCAGCACTCTTACAGAGCGTCGCTTGAGACCTTCCCCTTTGTCCACAGGTGGTCAGGTCTCTACTTTGACAGAGAAAGCAGAAGTCATCGACTCCCACTAACTGCTGTCCCCCTGACTTCCCACCCCTGTGCCCTTTCCTTCCTGCTCCTCCCAGTCGGGAAAGGGGCCCCCTCCTGCCGCAGGGGCACGGCAACACCTGCTTTCTCTCCTTTCCCGCCGGGGATTGTCCCCCTGCGGTCCTTCTCTCTGGGCCATGCTCATCCTCTGCACGAACTGGCGGCACCCAGCATGTGCACGGGGTTAATCCGTAACGGAGGACGGGGGCGCAGGTGCCGGCGTGGTCCAGCGCCGCCTTCCTCGCCATGGGAACGGAGACTGCGCCGCGCGCTTGTCGCTATTGCCACCTTTTTCTATAGCTGCCGAGACTGCGTGTGGGATGCTGGGGTCCCCAACTCCACTGACCACAAGATGCACTCCAGGAGCTTGCTCACATTTTTGATTCCATACTTAGTTACTTGGATTCATTTGGTCAACAGTGGAACCCAGAAAGTTAAATGTTTTAGTCAGTACCTCTGGTGACTCTGCAGCTGGGTGTCCAGTGGTCACATTCTGAGAAACGCTGTGGGAGGGTGTACCTTCCCTGGCTCAGCTTAGCCTTTCTCAAGCATCTTTCAGTCTTTCCGGCTGCTTCTTTTAATGGATATTGAACAGACCTCTGCAACGCAGGGATGCTGTAAATTTGATTCTTCATTGTTGAAGACGCAGGTGACATTTTATTTCCACGAATGCCTCCTACCATAGTTCCTGTTCTCTGAGCTGCTGAGAGGAGAGCAATCATATCAACTTCTCTTTTGGATGTTGGCATTTTCAAGGTTGTGAGGTGCCCGAAAAATTATTCCTATTTCTTAGGGGGCATTTTGTTATAGACGACTTCTGGAATATAGAAATTGCCATTTCTGCAGAAGAGGAAGTTGCCTTCGATCTCTTGGATGCAAAGAACTTTTTCCTCGGGGGATTACTGCTTAGCTCTCCCGTGTGAACTACGTGAACATTACGTAGATTTTGTAAGGAAAATTACAATGCTCTCAGTTTTAGGAAGTTATTTTGTTATTTGAAAAGCTTGACAAATCCTATTTGTTTATACAATGTATTTAATACAAATTAAATTCTGATGGATAAAGTGCAGTGGAAAAAAGATTGTCCTTTGAAGAACCCAATAGTTCAAGGAGGGAGAAGCTAAACTCAAAAGATTTCAGGGATTTCATGGATTTACCCATGATAATGTGTTATCTTTTTGTTATTACATGTGTGTGTATACATGTATCTACATATGTATGTGTATATGTGTGTGTGCATGTATTTATATATAAACCCCAGCATTTCAAAATAAAATTTGAAGAAAGATTCCTAAGTTAGGTCAATTTTTATTCTTTAAGTGCAACCACTCTGAAAGTAACCAATTGTTTTTTCAATTGAGTTCATCCAAACTAACACACCATAGGCTTACTCAGCTAAAATAAAGAGAAAAATCTCCCTGAACTTCACATTTCTGCTGTGTGTTAAATTAAAGTGCCTTTGGTAATATAGAAATCAGATCACCTGCGGTGAGGGTGGGGAGGGAAGAAGGAAGGCAAAGTTACAGCATGGCTGAAGCTTCTGGATCTCGTGTTCACACGCACCTCAGACTGAGATTGAAGGCCTGAACTAAGTGAGCTTGCCGCTGCGCTACTCCCCTCTGAAATATCTGACATAGCTCGTGCTGCCATCAGGGTGCACCTTGTTTCTGAGCCGAGTGGAAACCTGGCTTCCACGACTGGGGAGCTGTAGGATTCTGATAAGTAATCACCTCCCAGAGCACTGACTTTCCTATCAGAAATACGGTATTAAAAAAATACACCTTCCAATTATTCTGGCTGAATAAAAAATATTGACTCATTATTGGAAGATCAAGCTGAAAATTAAACAAGCTAACTTATTTTTCCCCCAATGATTTGATTGTTTTGGAAGTTTGGAGAAATTTTCTACATCACTGTCTCTGTAGATGAAGAGTTCATCACAGCTAGTCTTAGTGATGGGAGAAGCTACAGGCTGATTCCACCTCTTGGGGATGCTTACTTTTAAATAATTATTTTGGATCATAACTAATACATGTCTAAATCACCCTCCAGTGGCAGACCGAGCTGTACAGATCAGAAATCATTAAAGATAATGCGGTCAGTGCTGAATGACTCCGCCTTATTCCCTGGGTAAAGTTCGGGGGACACACGTATGTACAAAAACCAATCTCTTCCCAAAGAGAGAGGAGTCAAAGTCACGAACTGCAACCATTTCATGAGGGGAGGCACCATGTATTAGCCCCAAGAAGCGTGTGGCTCCTAAGGACAGTGGCAGACTAGTGGAGAAGACCAGGCTGCAAAAGTACCCTCTACAAACTCAATGTCACACTTAAGGAAGCCAGTAACTATTACTTTAGAAATTTATTTCTCACAAATAAATCTGTGAAAGCTGGGTTTTATGTTATTTAACAGTCCTGAACTTAAGCCAATAGGAAAAAAATGGACAAGCTTTTTTTTGGTTCCTTTTTAGCAAATGATTCCAGAGAACAGCATTTCGTCTCTGGGACCCTGCAGAGCTGGAGAGCGAGCCAGGCACGGGTGATGAGGGCCTGGGTCACCTCCTAGGAGATGAGAGCAGAGCTGGACTGAGGTGGGGCCGCCTCCTTGAGGTGCAGCAACACACCCTGATAAGTGAGAACAACCATATCTTTAAGAGCTTGGAAATATATATAAGGAACATAAGGGGGAATAAAGAACAAAGCAAATTTACCCTTCACTGGCAGAACGCAATAGGGGAAAGTTTTGGAGAGGAAATATCTGAGCTCTGGGCTGGTGGAAGAGTGAACGGTTACAGAGGGACGGGGAAGGTGTGAAAAAGGAATCTGGCTGTCAAGACAGAACTGGGCGAGGCTGGCATGTGCAGGAAGTGCCCGGTGTGCTGACAGTTCTGGAACCTGGACTGTAAGGGAGAGGAAGAAGGAAGACGTTATCAGACGAGGCTTGGAAGCTGGCTAGCCTTAGTAGGGGTGCTGGGATTTGTTCTGTAGGCGCAGTGTGTGCATATACAAGGTACTTAAGAAATGCTTATTACATGAGAAATGCATGACAAACTGTATGCATGGCAGAGCAAAACATGGGGACTCCACTGTCCCTAAGACTCTCTCTGATCTTTCAGGGAACATCCTGGAAACCCCATTTCATACTCTGGAATCCATCTCCATTGATTTGTTTCAGTTCGTGCATTTAAAAAACACTTTGGGCTTTCAGCGGCCCAAGGCTTTGAGTCTCATGATGGAAGAGTCTGTGAGACAAGTTCTGCAACCGGACATCTAGTGCTGCCTCAGTGTGGGCGCAGCAGTGAGCACGGATCACCTGACCTTAGTTAAAATCTTTGCTGGAATTTATGAACAGAAGGGGAGTGTCTCCAGGGGTCTATAAAAGTTCTGAGCAAGGGAAAGATTAGCAAAGCTTTGGTGGGAAAGTTAGATCTATATCACGAGCTCAAAATGAAGATTCGCCAAATGGCTGTAATTATTTCCTTGGTTATCCGGTGTCAAGGGACTCCGTTCGTCTTGTACGGCTAACCTTTGAAAAATGGGAGTAAAAGTCAGTGAAAATCTACTTACTGGAATTCAATGACCATAATGACATTAGGCTTGTGTTCTTCAGGACTCAGCTTAGGATGGCTGGTGCGATAGGGAAACAAGGGTTTAACAAGAAAAAGAGTTTGAAAGGCCAAAGATTTATGATTCATTGCTCACCTGAAGGATGATATTTCTAAAGCACAAAATGGTTCACTTAAGAATTATTAACAGTGTCGGGGAAGAACAAATCATTTGTAAAGAAGACCATAATTTTTACATAATAATTTTTGTATTTTCTAAAAACAGCTATTTGTGAACATTGAAAATTAAAGTATCTAAACATTTCTAAATAAATAATGAAAGCTTCTGTCAGCTTTTCTCCTCTGGGTTTTTGTTTTCGTTTTTAAAAGATAAAGCAGAAGAGAAATGCCTTTTATTTCAGACAAAATTTTCTATTCTCTGGGCACAACTTCCATGTTTTGGGCTTTTTTTTTTTTTTTTTTTAGCTCATCACCAACAATTACTTTGTTCTCTCCCTTGGTATTTTGAGTGCTTCTTTTTTTTTGAGAAAAAGTCTTGGCTTTTGGTGGTGTTCTCTCACTTGCCTTTTCCCAGTTTCTGCACTGCGGTTTCTTTGATCTTACTTGTACCCTTACTGCTCTTGCGGATTCCGGGTGAGGTTAAATCGCTGACTGAAGAATTAGAAAGAGCTTGCAGTGCCAACGGTTCTCTTAAGGTACATGCTGTACAATTCTTAGAGGATAATTGCTTCAGATTAAAAGAGAAACTCTTGAGGAAAATAAGATTAAAAAACATTCAGAAAGGGTTTCAGCCACTCCAGCAGGACTGTCGCCACAGAGAAGTCACCCTGAGAGCTCCGCGGCGGAAATGCGAGGCCATGGGGGCCTGAGCGCTCTCTCGGGAGGGGCCGCCTCTGATTCCCGAAGCCTTGCTGGGGTGGGACTTAGACAAAGGCAGCTCTTCAGCTTTTCAGGAGGACGTCTCGGTATTTCTTCTGCTCTTTCTGCTCTGCTCTGAAATTACTCATTATTCTACACCTTCCCAGTGCCCTATTATCTCAAAGCTTCCCCATACTTTTCCCATAGCAGCTGTAACCGGAGAAACCGGGCCTAGAAATAGCACTGGGCGTGCGGCCGCGTGGACTGCACCGCCGAGGGGCCTTTTGCGCAGGCTACTTTGAGGACTCTGCCTGGGAGCAGGGGAGGACAGCAAATACGTGGGCGGCACATTCCTGAGCTCCGGAGCCCTGCCTTCCTCCTTGCAGACCGCCCCTTCCTGCCCCTCCCCGCTCCTCCCCGCTCCTCCCAAGCCCCCGGGCGGCCCTGCGTGGGCGCCCCCAGGACTGGCCCCCCGGGCGCCGCAGATGCCCAGTGGGTTTTGGTGTCAGCTAGTTTGTTTTCAGCTGCACGTTAAACCAATTCGAATAGATTAAAAATTAAAGGCAATTCCTAACTCCCACCTAATTTGAGGTAGGTTGATTATTTCGGTGGTCAGATGACGTCGTGAAGACTCTTCCCTGATTCTGCTCTTTCACTTCCTTTTGTCTTTGCCCTTCCTCTTCAGACTCATCCTCTCGCGTTCACAACACGGCAGAGGCAGCTCCACGCATCCCGTCTTCTCACAAGAACAACCAGACAATCTCCTGCACATTTTGGAAGAATGGAAAAACCTCTCCCGGCAGACAGGCCCATCAGGCTTCCAGGAGCCAGGGAGGAGGGCCTGACGGCTGATACCCAGACGGAAGAAAGGAGGCCGGGGAGGCCGTCTGCAGGGCGGTAACCGGCAGGATAAAGTCATTCCATCCTTTCTCTGAAGACGGAACACTATTTGTTTCCAGAGTTTTATTGTTAGTTACTATGCAGAAATAGTAACGTGCATCAGAGGAAAAACAAAATTTCCTGAATCAAAAAGTTTTTAGGGTTGTGGTCCTTCTCCTGTAGTTCCTGACTATTTTTGTGTGTGTCCTGATGGGTTGCCTTGTGTTACTGAGTCACAGCCTTAGTCTGTTTGGACTGCCAAAGACTGGGTGGCTTATAAACAACAGAAATTTATTTCTCACAGTTCTAGAGGCTAGAAGTCCAAGACCGAGGAGTGGCAGATTCGGTGTCTGCTGAGGGCTTCTCCCCGATTCACAGACCAGGCTTTCTGGTTCAGTGTCCTCTCCCTGTGTCCTCACACAGCTGAAGGGCTGAGGGTCTCTCTGTTGTCGTTTTATTAGGGCACTAACCCCATTCACGAGGGTTCCACCCTCGTTACCTCATCACCTCTCAAAGGCCCCACCTCCTAACACCATCACGTTGAGGGGTTAGGATTTCAACATCGGAATTGGGGGGATTCAGTCTATAGAAGTCTATAGAAGTTCAGTCTACAGATTTGCACAAACCTTGTGCAAATTGGGGGCTCGCTGCCTCTCCTCCGTACTTTGTCCTATGTTTGCCTTTGTCCCCATCCCTCCATCGTTCTCCCGGCCGCGTTCCTCTCTCCAGGCACTTCTGTGACGTGTATCTTACAAGGAACTGTAGTCCATTGCTTTATTTTGAGAGAGAGAAATATAAAATATAATATAAAGGACTCATTCACTCACTCTTGCCCTTTCCCCTTCTCTAAAGTCTGGGGCCATTTCTTATTTATGAACACATACACGTTTTGGGGAAGGAACATAGCTTATAAATGTGGGAAACAGTGAATTTTTTTATCACAGCAAAAGCAGAATGGTGTGATTTAAAACTCCTCAGTAAATGTTTCCATCTGATAGAGCAGACAAAGAGAAGTCCAAGGGCGCATGTGCGCATGTTGCTCGTGTGTGTGTGTGTGTGTGTGTGTGTGTGTGTCTGTGTGCGCGTGCATGCGCACACACGCGTGCACGTACAGGTGTACGTTTTAATTACCGAGAACAAGATATGCTTTCACTCCAGGACTTCTGGGGGGTATAACAGTCACCCACTCTCATTTGCCTGTATAACTTTGAGCCTGTCAGGAACAGGGAGTGAGGGGGAGCTGCAGCAGACCAAGCCCCCCTTTAGGGAGGGTGTGTGGCGAGGTGGGGGGCCAGGCTTCCAGCCAGATGGGTGTGGGTTGTGATGCACAGGCCAGCATTCCTGCTTCAGGGCTTTCTGGGCCTCACTGTCCTCGGCTGTCATGTCTACACATGGAGCTCTGCCTTGCAGGCTGCCATGAGGAGCTGTGCTAACATATGTTCTTGTCTAGCACAGTAACGAGTACATAGCAGATACTCCTTAATTTCTAGGTGTTATTTTATTTGAAGATAGTATTTGTCTAGATTGAAATAAAGCAACTTGTGGGGATGAACTCAGGAGGCAATTTTAGGACTGCTTTGAAGCATCAGATATGTCCACAGAATTGATATACCAGGCATTATAATGCATATAACTAGTATTCTACACCACAGCTTGGGCACTTATTTCTGTTATTCGATAACACTTTGTATTTAATTTGCAAAAATCGTGTCTATTACCATCTAAACTCATTTTTTTGTTCTTCCTTAAGCACATTGGAAAATATGTAATTTCCTTGATATAAACATGCCTTCCCTTTTGCACAACTTGCATTTTTTCCTCACGGGAGTTGGCTGTCATCTCTTAGGAGCCTTGGGGTCCTTACGGATTTGCTTCTACACAAGCCTCACATATTTAAATGCTTTTGCCCAACATGAGTTTGCGTTAGCCTCACGTGACCTGCTTGCAGAGGAACACTAATAAGATAAAGAAAAAGTAGGTGTCCCGCATTTTCTACTTTAATACCATTTAGAATTTGGTGTAGAAAAATTTGAGCCACATATGCTCTTGTTTCTAACACATTCACTGTGGTGGGCAGAATTCCAAGATGGCCCCAAAGTCCGCACCCCTGGTGTCCGCGCCCTATGAAATCCCTTCCCCTGGGTGCATAACAAGAAATACAAGAGTGTCTTTTCCTTCCTCATTTCATCTGTGTTCGGTAAGCGTAGGATTTGAGTTCTAAGACCTGTTTTGGCTTCCACTTTCTGTAGTGAGTCTTCAACAAGTCACTTAACCTCTTAATAAGTTGTACCATGAGAATGTGATTCTCATCTCGAGGCTCATCCTGAGGCCACCACCTCGTAGGATCGTCTTAAATATTGAATAAAGTAATATGTTCAGACACTGTGTGGCATGGTACTCACTCTCCATTGGGACTGTGCCCTGTGAACAAATAACTGTGGTGTGGCCTTGGTCAGCTTGGGTGATTGCTCTGTGCCTCAGTTTCTAAAAGAATGTATTTATACTACTACTCAAAGTGTCTACAGAAAATGTTAGTCCTCAAACTATTTGTTACCTGTATGTACAAAACTCTGTAAATACAGATATTGAGTGTGCTTAGAAATTTAGCAATTTTTTTCAGTGCCGTACACCCAAGTGAATGATTACTCACTTACAAAAGGATCAGTCCACAACTTAATATCACAATTTATTAGGAGTCCAGGTAGGGTACCAAGCTGGGTACCTTGCTCAGGGTCTTACGGGGCTGAAATGAAGGTGCCAGTCAGGCTATGTTTTAATCTGGAGCTTGGAGTCTTCTTGCAAGCATATTCAGGTTAACAGAACTCAGTTCCTTGCAACTGTAGAACTGAATTGAAATATAAACATAAATAAATAAAACAGAAAACAAACCCTTTCTCACACCACAATGAGTTTGAGAATTAGTGACTTGAATTTCTCCAAGATTTTTCACAATCCTGAGACTTTATAAATCTAAGATTCTTATTACTTATCTGATAATTCATAGTGTATATTTTTATTCAACACTCCTTCCTCTCTCACACTCTACGAAGAGCTATGGAAATGGGATATTTTACATCTTTTGCTAATCTCTTTGATAAGTAGATTTTAGTTTAGGTTCTCAGTTCCTGGAACACAGACACCTCTGCACTTGGAAACTCAGAAGTTTGTAGATTTTTACAACCTGAAAATGCAAGGTTTCAGATGAAAACACTTATGTCCAAATTATATATTTAGAGTTCAAAATAAAGGTGATTACAATCAATTCATGGAAAAGTCTTATGGTACACTACCTTTGACAAAAATCATTCCACGCTTCAGACCTTGTTACTGCTAATGAATACCCCGGCAGAAAAAATAAGAGCCAGCATTGATGGTGCTCACATCTTAGAGTGGTCTCTCAAAAAGGGCTTTGTACGTCTTAAGAGATTTTCAGAAATGAGCCATGCACTATTCTTTGAAATGGGTAATTGATCATTAGCTGCTGATCTCACTTGTTATTTCACAGATGATGAAGGTTTTCCACATTGTAAAAGTTCAAATTGCGAAGAGCACATGTACACAGTGGAGTCTGGGTCTGGCACAGAGATACTCATCTGGAAACTTTCTCTAACCTTATACTATATATCTGAGTTGTTGTTGCAAAAAGAAAAATCCTTTTGTAGAATTTGATTCCTTTAGCTGCCTGTATGCCTTGGGTACTTTATTGTTATGGTTGTAACCCTGATAACCACAGCATTGCTCGGGGAACAAAAATCAAGTCATTCAAAGGCTAATCTAACAGCTAACACAAAGATGATATGAGCATAATATTTTACATATATTTTCAAAGTCTCTCTAAAATTAGAAATAGAATCTGTACATTATTAGAGAACCAAGTTTTCTGACAGGTGGAAAAATAAAAAGAAAAACAGGAAAATAAGAAGCCATTCAATATATGTATCTATTTATAAACACCTTTATTAGCGAACATGGGAATAATGTGTTTCCATTATATTTCTGTTCACCCTTTTTGAAATGATTTCATCTTAATGTTCCATCCAATAGTTTTATTATATTTTCATACATTTTTCCCAAATCTTCATTGGGAGGACCTTAAAAACTGTAGAGCCATTGAAAGACCAGTGCAAATAGGAGCAGGAGCTGCCCGGGGGTTGCCTTGAGATAACGCAGGTGGCGGGGAGGGCTGCTCACCAAGGTCAAGGAAGTAAGGGATCGAAACCCTCGGGAAAGCCTGGAGGAAGCAGGCGGTTAAGGACAGGGTAGCAAAAAAGGAGAAATGCAGTTCTTTTATTTTTCTGAGTTTCTTACCAATTAACACTGACTGGATGGAGAAAGTCTGAGAAGTATGAGAGAGTGGCACCAAAGTCATCTCCTCCTTACGGAACATCTATTTTAAGAAATAACAACTCCTACCAGGAGCCAGCCCTGGACCCCACTCTCTCCAGAGGGAAACATACCATCTGCTGCTGACCCCGGCTGAGGAGCCAATTCCCCACCAACAGGGCTGCCTTCACCAGCCCACACTGCCTTTGAGTTACTGGTGAAATAAAATTCCATAGGAATTGGAGATACTGGGGCTGATCTTTAACGAGTGTTTGGGAGGAATAAACCTAAAGAAACCCAAAGTCAATACAAAACAAAAACAAAATCGAATATCATTTATGGTCTAGCTATAACCTGTTCATTATGGCTAGTAATTAGGACTATTAATTAGCTCTAATGTCAAAGAGCAGACATTAAAATGCGTGCCCAAGTGGTAGATTCAGTTATTTCTCTCTGTTTCAAAGGCATAACAGAAAAGCCCCTAGAGCCTGAGTATAATTGCTACATTAATTCAGCTTATCAAACGCCACTGGAAACATGGCACTTGCTTTACTAACAATTCAAAGGATTTTGGCACTTCACTTGGCATTAATTGGCTTGGACTGGCCCAACGCATCTGGCTATCCACAAGCTATTGTGCTCTTCTTCCAGTGCATCAAGCTCACCATATGGACCATTGTGTCAGCTATACCCTGGATTTGGGGAGTCTGTGTTTTGAATTGATCCAATATCAAGTACAGTTGTTTGTCCAAATAACAGCAAATTTAGCTATTCTAAAGCTGAATACCCTCTTTTGAAAGAAGCAAAATCACAGAAGGGGGAAAACTCACTCTGAAAACCTTAGCCCATCATCTTTCTGTGTGATAAGAAAGAAGGACATTAAATTTAAGCCTATATTGAGAGGTAAAATTCTAAGGCATATGTATATTTACAAAATTGAGTGCTCCGTTGGCATAAACAATAACAGGAGTGCAACGATGGTCCCTTTATGGCCTTAAAAATTATACTGTGTGTTATAAACAAAAGCAAAAGAGATTGAGAAAGAGGAAGATTGAATGAGAACGGGAGTGGAAAATTGGAGTACACTAAACGTGCTGAGAGGATTTTACACAGACAAGGAATATCAGGAGGGCCTTTCTAGATAATGATCTCTACAACGGAGAATGTTTGGTTTATGAGCACGGATGTTATGCTGAGAGCAGATGCTCCTGTTTATCTTGTTCGACTATCACAAGGTTTTAGAATCCTCGGCTGCAAAACAGCATTTTCTGTAAGTGGGTTTTAATTGTTGCCAGTAATGAGCATTGTGGCATCACCTCTTCGCGGAATGCTTAATCAAACAATCTGCCAGACGAAGACGTTCAGCACCCACTCAGGACAGAAGGACAGGACGTTACTTGCTTAGTCACATGGAGGAAGGGCTGGGGGAGGAGTCTGGGGGGGTAAGTCTGCATTTATTGGAAGCTCATGCTTACGTTTGCAATCTCATGTCATTTTCACACCATCCTGGTGAAGCGGGCACTAATGGCTCTCGTTTACAGACAAGGAGGCAGAAGGAGAAGAAGGTAGGAGCTGGCTCAGTATCCCATGCTGAGCTCCAGCTCTGTCTGCTGTCAGAGGAAAGAGTAGACCAACATGGCCGCCTTTTCACAAACTCCGGGCACCTTCAGAACTCAATGGGTCCCATTACAGAAGTACTGGCAGAGAGGATTGTTTTGAGTCCTATTCTAAAACAAAAGCCATCCTTTTTGGCAGGTATCCTGCAAACTGCAACAGACATGTCACCAGCAAGCCTGCCCCAGGCAAGCATCCCACTGACTGGGGACACTTTGAGACCATTTGCTCTGCACATGTTTTATTGAGAGTTTGGGGGCCAGGATGGGGATTGGGCATACATACTTCTAAAGATGATTCTATGCCTCAGTTTTAGAGTCCTTTGTCTTTGGCAAATACCTTGACGCTGTCATCCTATTTTTTCATTCGTTCCAACACAACCAGACCCCACCCCATGTGTGCCCATCCAGGGGAACACGTATGAATGAGGGACGTTTTCTTTACATGTCCCACGTGTGCTGCGTGGCAGGTTGGGGTCTCAGAGAGAGACTTGCTGACATCCCAGTCCATCCTCCTGGGCTGCCTCAGTGGGCTCAATTCTTCTTAAGTGATTTCTAGGTTGCCAATGTTGTGCATTTCACTGAGGGCCTGGGTCTCTCCCTCTTGGTGACAGAGACATGAGCTAGTACAATGCAAGTGGTCCTGATGGCTGTGCCGTGAAAGTTCCCTTCCTCTTCTTCTCAGCTCTAGGTCCATATATGGAGAATCTAACATCATTAGAACTTGAAGAGACAGGAGAGGTCTGCCATTCGCAGTTGAGGGAAATGACTTCTGGAGGGAGGCAGCACCTGCTGCCTGATGTGCAGGTGATCCGTGACAGAGCTCCCACTAGAACTCAGACTCCCCAGCTCCTGGGCCAGGACACTTATCACTGCACCAATCTCATCCCTGTGGTGAAACCACTGTGTTTAAGGAACCCCACGTTGGTCCTGCGTGTGAGGGGTACCTGTAAAGATTGTGTCCAGACTGGGGACAGCCCTGGGGGAGGTGATGAGAGCTGATACTCAGAATGCAATATGGAGAGTCGACAAGATAAGAAAAGTCTCCATGGAGCCAACAAGCAGCGTGGAGAGCCATAGTTATAACCTGGGAAGATGTCCACAGCTGTGAAAAGATAGAGAGGTCAGGCAAAGAAGAAATGGAGGAGAACGAGAATAGGTAGAGATGGAAATGAGGAAGACAGTGGAATTAAAACATGCAAGTGCTGGGGGCTCCTGGAGCATCACTAGAGGTGGACCCCAGCAGTCTTCCCTGGGCAGTGGAACCAGCGTGGTGGGGACAAGCTGCATGGGTCACTTAGGTCCCAGGCTCTGCTGAGTCCTGACTCAAATGGATTAAGAGCTTCAGTGCAAAGACCAAGTGACTCGAGAGGACAGGGCACAGAGGAATGGTCTTTCCTTAGAGAAGCAAGGGCTGCCAGAGTCACAGGAGGCTGGCGTGGGTCAGGGGGCAGTGAGCTACAAAGGACAACCAATTGGTCACCAACACAAGGAGCTGGGCCAGGTGCATTGATGGAGAATCAGACATGACAGCTTAGACCTAATGGAAAAATGTCTAATTGCTTCACGTTCATCTGCAACCTGCTGTAACCATGCAGATGCCTCAAGAAAAATGCCACCAAACACATTCAGTGCTAAGGCATGGGTTGTTCTCTCTGGGACACAATGTACCACTGCAAGCAGCACAGTCACCTCGTTTCCATTATTCCTGCACTGATTTTAGCTTTCATTTCAGGAGCATGGGAACACGATATGGGGGCATGGCTCTCCCCACTCCCACGATGTCCCATTGAAGCAATATGAAATCACCACCTCCCCTCTCCCCGTTGTGGTTTCAGGGTCCTTTTCTTTCTCCAATTAATGGTACAATCACTAAAACCTGCAATCACGCATATAATACCTGCCATGGCCTCATCAAGGATTTTTTTTTTCTTTTTCATTTAATCGACTGTAATGGAAAATCACAGATGCTAAAATCAAGTGCTGGCAAGGGCAGAGTGAAAAAGCTTTTATTCCACCTCTTCAAGTAGACTTTAATTGTGCTGCCTAATGCTGCATAATCATCTCCTTGGTGACAGTTAGCTAACAAAGTTGCTCGTGAGCTTTAAATCTGTTTTTCAAGACCCATGAACCATAACTGGGTAACTGTCCACCGTGCATAATGAGTACAGTAATTGGTGCGGGGAAAAACACACAATTGCAGGACGTTGGGGTTACCTGAATACGGGTTTGCCCAAGACCAGAATCTTACAGATAGATGCTTTCAGGAAAATCTTACCCCTCCAAAAAATGCAACTCTCTTTAGTATCATAAATTTGTATTGATTATTCACAGTTTTAAAAACTGTGTATGTAACGAAATTTTTTTACACATTTTATTTGATTCTCACTGCAAGTGATCGAGGTGAGCCTGAACCTCTTATTGACATTTTTTTATAGATGGGAAAATAGATTCGAAGAGATCAAATGTCTGCCCATTGTAAGGAGCTAAACTAGTGGGTACTGAGGATTAGAATACCTTAGTCCACTTGGGCTGTTCCAACTAAAATATGGTAGACTGGGTGGCTTGAATAGCAAACATCTGTTTCTCACTGTCTGGAGGCTGTGAAGCCCAAGATCAAGGAGCTGACACATTTCGTGTGTGGTGAGGGCCCACGTCCTGGCTCCTAGATGCACCTTCCTGTGTGTCCTCATATGCTGCAGGGGTGAGGGTCTCTCCACTCTCATGACCTAATCACCTCCCAAAGGCCCCACCTCCTAATATGATCCTGGTGGAGAATAGGATTGCACCACGTGAATTTTAAGGGGAAACAAGCATTGAGCCCATCACAATACCTAAGACATCAGACTTCTAATCTGTGGGATTTTCTACCAAGTTGGGAGAATCAAAAGGAAAAACAAGAACATTTGTTCATTCTTCATCTTCATTGGGGATGTTTTACTTTACTCCTCCGTCCCTGCCCTCCCAGTGTTTTTCGATAAGAGGAAAGACTATAAAAAGGCTCAGGTGAGTCCAAGCTGTGCAGCAGCTAGCACGTGCCACCTCTGTACATTGGGCAGGCTCCCTCCTGTTTAACTGCTGTGGTCCTTCCATGGCTATGGGCTGGAGGAAACCAGCATCCGGGGAGCAGGCCATAGGAAAATCTCTTCACTCCAATTTCTCTTTGATGTCAGAATCAAGTCTTTATTCTCAAAGATATTATTGCAGCTATTTTCATTTTCTGAATCCAGCAATGAAAGAATTAGGCTATATGAGATTAATGGCTTTGGGAAAATTGGCTAAGACTACATACGGTTCTTTTATTGACAAACCAACTTTGTTGCTATTCCAGGTACTTATGAAAGAATGTTCAAAATTTCTCTTTTTCTACATTTTCTGAAAACCTTGCTGTACTCAGTTTCAGCATTGGAAACAAACGTACCTAGACCAAATTAATTTACACGTGTACAGAAACAGCTTTCTCTGGCAAAACCCTATGTTCTGCTCTCAGTTTTTATTGAATGCCCTTGTAAGAAACATCCTTTGAGGAATTGAAAACTTGTAGAAGCTAGAAAATATTGTCTGTGAAATCCTCTATCCGGGAACTCAAGACAGATAATTTTCATGAATCTATACATGGGAACCATTGTCTCTTAATTTAAACAATTTGTTGGCTCCCATGTAGCCTGAGTTATATTTATACAAATACATATAAAGCATGCACGACTCAGGGACAAACTCATCATTTGCTGTTGATTAAGTGTCATGCTGGCATCAGATGTGTGCTGAGCCCTCAATAATTTACACATTGTCACCTGCATTTACTGTTGATATTGCCAACTCAATATACCCAAAAAAGGGTATATTTTGCATCATTGTATCATTCACTTGCAGTACCAGTTAGGTCACTAGACACCCTAGAACTGATGAAAGCAGAGGACTTGGTCCGTGTGATTGTCTAAACAGCAGACAGAGACGTGGAGAGCACACAGGGCCACACTGAGGCCTCCAGGAGGCCCTGAGGTACCTGGGGAGGGATGAGGCTGGGAGGACCTGGGGCCACTGCAGCACAGGAGCCAGCAGTGGGGGACCAGCATGTGACACAGCCGCGTGTCCCTAGCTGAGGCCAGAGGGATCGAGGGGAGTTTACAGCAGATGCTGGAGCCGTGGAGGGGACAAGAGGGAGAAATATCCTCAACTCTCTTTCTTTCATCCGCTGATCTCCTGCCAGGGGCTGCGAGGGGACAAACCTCCCCTGAAGGCCTGAGGAAAAGGGACTGACACAGAGCCTGGGAGGGGAGGACGTGGGAAGGGACTTGGGGGCAACGGGCGCTGCACGCGCAGGACCCGCAGACCTGCACCCGAGTCTTCGCCGGGTCATAGAGGAGGAGACGAAGCCGAGCAGATGGAGGGAGGACCCCTCCCCTATCAGTGGGGTCTCTCGTCCCTGCGCCACAGTGTCCCTCTGATATTCTGCGCAGAACCTCAGGCAACGACTTCTGCTGCTGCCCTGTCAGTCCCGGCCCCGGCGCCACCGCGGCTTCGCTGGGGACCCGCCGCTCAGAGAGTCGCTCCTGCGACCCACTGCATCTCACGTCCTGCCCGGTCCTCGCCACAGCCCCATTTCTCAAACGAAGAAACAAACATACAATTGCTCCCATCATTTCAACTTTTTCCCCTCAAACTATTATCCCTCCTCTTTCCTCTATTTCATCCAAACTTTCTCTCCTTCCGCCCGACTGGTTTTCGGTAATGATCCAGACACACGCGAGTATGTTTCTAAGGCTGCGTTTGGTTTCTTATCCAAATGGTATTTTCCTGGTGATTGTAACTATTCTTTCAACTGCCATCAGAAACACGTCGTCAACGAATATTAAACTGCTACTGGAAAGGGCCTCTCTTCTGAATTCCAGATTTGACTTTTGAGGGATTTTATGTGACTACTTAGCAGGTATCTCAAATTCAGCATGCCTAACACCAGGGTCTCTCAACCTGGGTGCTGCTAACGTTTTGGACCACATCAATCTTTGTAGGGTGTAGATTCGTGGTGGGTGCATTGCAGCATAGTGATTTCGGTAGCACTCCCCCGTCGCCCCAGTTGTGACTTGTCTCCATATACTTTCATACGCCCCCGAAGGGAAAAATCACTTCTCGTGTAAAATCATTGCCTAATATTGAATTTGTCTCTACTCTCCACATCTGCAACATTTCCTCTGATTCTTGGACAAGTTAATAAATTTGTTGCTTACAATATTGTTAATGCCAATACTAACTTCAACATCCCTAAGATTTGAAATGATGCCATGACTATATCTTCTCCATCTTCTTTGTATTTTATTTCCAACCACTTAACAAATCATCTAAGTAATTAATATCTGAATAGTGGGTCTTGCACTCATTCCTATTTTTGTACTTTCGGACTCAGGTCACGCCCTCATTTGGACCAGTGCAATGGCATGCTCATCTCGATTCTCTACATCCAGTTTTTCCTCATCTCTCTCCAGTCTCTCTCCAGAGCACACATCGAATGGCCTTGCTGCATCCTCACACCGCTGCTGTGGTTCCCGTGTGTCCATGTCCACACTAACTCCTCAGCTAGTGATCAGTACAAACAACCACTCTTTATTTAAAACACACTTGTGGATTGTCAGGCACTGTTCTAGATTTTTGGATCTACCAGTGAACAATCCTTACCTTATGGTCCTTACAGTCTAGTAGGGCAGAGACAGAATACAAATACACACATAAATAACGTATAGAAAATATTAAAGGTAATATGTGCTATGGAAACACTAAGGCTGGGAGGTAGGATGGGGGATACCAACATGAGCACATGCTGTGTGTTTTAAACATAGTGGTCGTGAAAATCACTGAGGAAGGGGCATGTGCACAGAAGCCAAAAGGAGGTGGACGGGAGGACCACGCAGACACCCAGGAGGAGAGGGGATAAGACAGCGTGTGCCACGGGCCTGGCAGAAAATATATCTGTGGCCTTAGAGACACAGCCACGAGGCCAGCAGAGGGGGACCAGATCTAGGGCTGGGGAGACAAGTGAAACGGCAGCAAGTTGGGGAGGTGACTCTTAGGGCTTTTTAGACAACTTGGTGTTATAAAGGTGAATATCCCTACACTCTGTTTGAAATGGGAAGCCACAGGCAGGGTATAAGCAGAGGGTGACATGCTGACCGACTTGAGCACAGTAACGGCTATTGCACTAGAAGGAGACTGCGGGAGGGAGGAGGGATTCCCGTGAGCAGCTGTTGCGATTGTCTAGGTGAGGTTCAAGGTGGCTTTGAAGACAGACCTGGTGGCTACCCAGAAAGTGTCCCATCCTGTGTGCCTTTTGACTATTAAAGCTTGGATGGTGTATGAGTGGAGTCAAGGTGATTCCAAAATTCTTGGCCTGATCTGATGATGGAAATACCATTAACCAAAACAAGAAAAGCCAAAGGGTAGAGTAAACTGTGCAGATTGGGGGATTTCCAGAGGTTACTGGCAGATTACTACTTTTGAGACATACATTAGACATTTAAAAGGAGATGTTACATGACACAAACCTGAAGTTGAGGGGTAGTTTGGTGTCCGGAGCCATGAGGCCCGGCAGCTGCTTATCCAAGATGGCCACGAGCCATGTGGATCTGCCTGCTTATCTAAAATGGCCGACCAAGCCCGCACATTTGCAAAAGCCCGTGAAAGAGCTTGTAAGTTTCCATTTATCCATTATGACTTAGCCCTTGAAAGCCGCCTGAGGGTTTCCTTATATGGAAATCCTCTGGCTGGAAAGCCAGAGCCTCGGAAAGCACCGCTGCTTTACTGTTACCTCCTCTTTCTGCCTTACTTAAGCCTCTACCCTACTGCCAATAAACGAGACTTGATCAGACTCCTGTCTTGTCTCCATTTCTTGTGTCTCCTGCCTCTCCCAATTCTTCCGCGTTGACTACCCTGCGGGTCGGGACAGTTTGGGCTGGGATACATACACACACGTACATGCTCTTGGGGTAAAGATGGGATATAAAGCCATGAGATGGAAGGCAGGTGATGGGGTGAGTTTGGACGGGGCGATCTAGCAGAAAAGGATCCATGCTAGAGTTCTGGGATAGCCCAACAGTAAGAAGTCACAGGGAAGGAATCTACAAGCTACGGAGCTTATGGTGAAATACTGAACTATTCTGACCTCGATGACCTTGCACAGAACATGCCTACTTCCTAGCAGTTTGTGTAGCAAGGATTAGTGTGACTGTGCTTACAGTGTGTCAGGGTGGGGCCACAAATAGGGCCAGAACGTAATATGGAGGGGCAGTGATGGTGATGACGATGGTGATGATAAAGATAGAAATAAAGGAGGAGGATGATATAGTTTGGACATTTGTCCCATTTAAGTCTCAGGTTGAAATTTGATCCCCAGTGTTGGAGGTGGGGCCTTGTGTTTGGGTCATGGGGGTGGATCCTTCATGAATGGTTTGGTGCCCTCCTTATCACAATGTGTCAGTTTTTGCTCAATTTGTTCCCCTGAGAACTGATTGTTAAAAAGAGCCTGGCACCACTTCTCTCTCTCTCTCTCCCCGCTTCTCTCACCATGTGACTCATCTGCTCCCTCTTTGCCTTCTGCCATGAGTAACAGTGGCCCCATGGCCCTTGACAGAAGCAGATGCTGGCATGATGCTTCTTGTACAAGCTGCAGAACCATGAGCCAAATGAACCTCTTTTCTTCATAAATTACCTAGCCTTAGCTATTTCTTTATAGCAACACAAAACGGACTAATGCAGGTGGCCGGTGCAAGCAATAGCAGCAAGCAGAAGAGTACGGAGAGGACAGCAGCTGTGCAGGAGACACGCGGTCTGTCCTGTAGGCCTTCGTTGCTGCCATTGCTCTTACTAGGTGGATTGTGGACTCAACCTCAACTAAATTTTATAATAACCTTGTAGGATGCACATTATTAGACTTATTTTACAAATTCAGAAACTAGTGCTTATAAAAATCATTTTGTTCTGCCAAAATTTACCCATCTATGAGAAACAAAAAGCAAAAACAAGAAACCTTACAGAATCGAATCCAGGTCTTTCTGATCCGAAGACTATGCCCTTTCCACTACACTTGTAATCTCATGTAAATCATAGTTTCGTGATTTAAGGTAATTGCAAAATAGTGGTTCTATTTCATTTGGAACATTGTTCGAAGTAACAGAGAAGGCTGCCTCCGTGAGACCCAGAAACCTTGAATCATAGTAGCTTCTCCTAATTTGGTGCCTGTGTCTTACTTAGGTCATTATAAATGACACTGTGATGGCTGGAAGGATTTTTTCTGGGGTGACCTCCATATGAAAGACATTTCTCCTCTAATGAGAACAAAAGTAGCTTGAGGGAAAAAAGCTATAACTGTATTTCTTTGCTAACTTTTCTGACATCAACTTAGACTGTTCAAAATATTGACTTTAAAGTTCTAATGTCACTGTATTATTGGTAATAAATACCAGAGAAGTTGACAGATTATTTGGGGAATTTGAAGTTATTAATACCTTTATGACATTATTTCAAGTGTATTAATTATTGGAAGGCAACCGAATGTAACAGGTGGTAACGTAAAGTCTTCTGCAGGTAATAACGTTATGAAGTTAGGGATCCGTTTCCCACGGGATTAAACCTTTTCAGAAGATTATTTACAGATTCATAGTCCGCACCTCTCTCTCTGCATGGCTGTATGTGCAATTAGCAAAGTGTGGTTTTGCAGCCAGAAATATTGAGATGGAATTTTGGCTCAGCCAGGTGCTAAATGTCAGGATCAGGACAAAACAAGGCAGGTCTGTCATCATGCCTAACATAGAACATAAACATTTCCAAGCCAAAAAAAAAAAAAAAAAAATACTAAAAAACCCCTCTTCTAAGTGATATATGTGAATGGATTGCTTGTTTACCAATTGTGACTTTGGCTTTGGCCAGTCTTCCTTCCTCCTAGACAAGAGTTATTACCACACCCAGTCATGGAACAAGCCCTGCTCCAGGACAAGGCCAGTCCAGAGCACAGCCCTGCTTTCTTAAAACTGCCTCGAAAGTCACCTAACACAGCCAAAATGCTTTAGCAACGGTTTCTAACTCTTTCTTACTAAAACGTGCCAAAGTTCCCTCATGGTGTGTGTCCCTTCTCACTGCAAAGATTAATAAACCAACCCAACTTGTTCAACAACACGTGCATGCATGCTGGTCTTTGGTGGTGAGCATTGACATGGAGATTCGTAGATTTAAACTCTTCCCTGAGTGCTGCCTTCTCTTCATTACTTTTCTTGACAATCTGACTATATTTCCATTTGACACTTAATGTTTTAAACACTGGACCATAAAGTATTTTAAAACGTAATAACAGAGACAAAGTTAATTAATTTTCATACAACATGTGATGATCAGCTCAGGTCACTTGGACTGAGAAAGCTGGCAATAAAATGTTGCTTCTATAGTACTATGTCGTAGGGTTTTAAGAAGCTTTTTACTGGGAAAGGAATCACAGGGAAGTTGCACATAAGAGAGAGAAATAAAGGCAGAACAGTAGGCAGAAAAGCAAATGCAAGAAAGATTTACTGGCGAATTGGGGAAAGAAGCATTTGAAGGAGACACAAGCTACTAGTTCATTCCGACAGGTCGCACACGTGTTTGTCTTTCTGCCTGAAACCCGTAAGGCCCCTGGCAGGCAGTGAAAAGGGACAAGCACACACTCCGAAGAGAAGAGGGGACCAGCCCTGGTGAGAGACGTCAGTGAGTTTCTAGAACAGAAAGTGGAGTCAGCCGGCTTCCCATGCGCGGGAAGAGGGGAGGGCTGGAGCCAGGGATTGGTGAGTCTGCAGAAGGAAGAGCCCCCCTTACTGGAGACCCCACCATCCTCCTTCCACAAACAGCTGTCCATTCACCCCGGGGGAAGGAAAACCCAGGGGCCATCTCTGCAATAAGCAGGTCAAGTCTCTGGAAGCGTCTGTGCCTTGGTGACAGGGCTTAGGGACGATTAGCTCATGGCTACTTGGATGGACTAAGAAATAGTCCACAAAGTCGTGTACCCTGTCCTTCATTTGTTATTTAGAGGATATGTGAGAATGATTTGGATTCTCTGCTCTTTCGGCTTCCTTCCCCGATTTTAGACACTAACCTTCAGTAAGATCTGCTCTGCCGTATTTCCTCCACGAAACACTCACCAGGTATCGGGAGAAAAGCAGCCGGATCTGGGGAAAGAATGCCTGGACATAACAATACGATGGCTGAAGTACAAATACGTGGATGCCGCTGGTGATAATTGATCAGAAGACATGATGGAAAAGAAATGTTAATAAAATAAATACAAATAGTATTTAGAAATAAATACAATGAGAGATGTGTGTTGCTTGTAGAAGAAAACCAAGCTTCATTTGATTATTTTGAGTAGAATTTTAATAAATAAAGATACCACATTAGTGAAAGTACTAAATAAAAATATAACGATGAAAACAAAAATAATTTATATATATATACACACATATATGCATATATATGTGTGATATGCATATATGTGTGTACAGACCCTAGGACGCTCTATTTCCTTTCACGAGAGCTGAGTCTTTCCAGAAGGCTCCTAGAGTGAATGAATACTGTATTTTCAGAAGAGATCTTTGCACCCCCACAAGCTCAGACTCAAGGTAATATGTTTCTTCTTCTCAGAGCAGCCCCTACAAAGGAAAGTTTTAAAACATACGCTCTAGGAGTAAGAGCTAGAAGGTGAACATTCTTCCACCTTGCTGCGGGGATCTGTCCCTCCTCCCTAGGAGGGTGCAGTGTCTGAGGGGTCTATTCCCAAGTGCGGGGCAGGCTCAGGTGGGAAGCAGGCATGAATGAAAGGTGTGGCCACATTTACTAGTGTAGGAAATACTGTAGTAAAAAAATACAGTCATGATTGCTGTGGGAGAATGTGTACATTGACACATTTGTAAAGTAAAACAACATAAAACCATATCAATTTGTATCCAAAATTATTTCTTCGAATAATGTACCAAAAGGATATCATTTGGGATTTAAAAATATATAGCAAACACATATATACTTTGCAACATTATTTATAAAATGAGAATGAGGAAGTAAAATGTCCAAAGGTAGGGGATTGGGTGAATGTATTAAGGTACATAGATATGATATAATAGAATGAAGTACTTAAGATATTGTGAAACATACATTAGGCATATAGTGACTACACAACAGCATAAAAATGTTTCTGATATAATATTAAATTAAAAAAGCATAATAAAAATTTTTGTCATAACTTCTATTTTGTTCAAAGCACAAGCACTCATGGAAAAAAGCAAGAGTTGTATTTCCAGTGGCTATATTTCTTTCACATTGTTTCATTCATTATTGTTACAATATTATCCATACAGTTAATAAAAGTCAGAAGAAAATCATATTGGTTTAGGATATTGAAGTATTTACTTTGTTAAGATTATATTTACAAACTTACAAGGTGCAGGAAAACTTCAGCAACAAAATCAATTCACAGAAAACATCAAAAATATGAAAAACCCTGGTGACATTTAACTTTGCTTCCTTCCCTAGTAAATATTTCAAAGGACATATTCATTTTATTACTGAAATCCAGAGATGTCCAGGGCCACTTGTACTCATACTCTTGATTTGGTTTTCCCAATATATCTCTTTTCAATGACTATTCCATTTAAAACTAAGTAAATGCTTACAATGTTAGTATTTGGGGTATTTTAGGCCAATTCACTTTAGGCAAAATAAAAAATCTGTACTTGGCACTTGAAGTATGTATTTTTTTTTTTTTTTTGGCTTTGTAAAATTTGAACTCCAGTTCCAAGCTGAACAAAGAAAGGGCTTTCTCAGAGGCACAGCAACATTCCACAGAAGGGAGGGAGTTGTAAAATATGCTATGAAAAATATGTAAATAGAGCAAGGTGGCTGAGATTCTGAGATTTAAACAAATGCCATCAACACTTTCTACATTTGATCTTTTAATTATTATTATTTTAATACAAAAGCAGACAGCCTCCTAGGTAAACACAAACGAGCAAAGTCAAGATCAAGATCAAGTAAAGACTTGCAGTAGGATTAATCCTTTGTCCAGACCATCAGGAAACTATGTCAAAGAAGGTCTGTGTTACCGGGAAAGAAAGGGAGGCACATGGGGCCTGCACAGAAGGATGCCAAGGAGATAGACTGGCCACTCCCACTCAGAGGTTCAGAGATGTGGACGCCTTGCTGATCCGTGGGGCTCTATTTAGCTCAGTATGTTTCCCTCTTTGAGCAAATGGAAACATCATGTTTGGTAATATTAATTTTTATCATTATACAACTTATACCATATCTGGCTCAACAACCACCATGCTGTTTGGAAGCTGGTTCCCATGTAGGGACAGCTTGTGCTGAGTAATGGATTTGAGCATCCCGAGACCCTTGGTAGCTACCTTTCTGGTGGTACATCCATAAACGCCATTCTCCTTCTGCGACCTGTGTGTTATGAGTTTGGTGACTCTTAGTCTGTCATATTGGGGAATCTGAGGTCCTGGGACAGTGGAAACTGAAGCCCAGGTCCTATCTTTGATCATCTCTGAAACCAACAACAGGTAAGGGCTCCATGGATACATTTCGATTGAGTGGGCTGAAATAGTGTCAAAGTGGGGCATTTGGCTTCAGTCACTAGTAAGCTTCCCTAAATGACATCTTTATTTTATTACACTAACTGCAAGATCAGCAAAGTGATGAATTGTCACAGAGAGATCATGAGTGTCTGCATTTGGTGTTGGAAACAAGGAAGACATCGAGATTGTTTAGAAATTTTCTGACAAGGAGATGTTTTAGTGGAATTAGTTAGGGTACAGCCAAAATGCTGAAGGTTCAGTTAGGTACTGAATATTGATTAGTCCAGGGAGAGGTGTTGAGAGCAGAATTTGGGGAAGAGATTATACCATGGTCTGTGGGAAGGTGCTCCTGAGCAGCTACTATTATTAAGCCTAAGCTGTGTGGTCCTTTCTTTGGAGTAGTGAGGGCTAAATATTTCTGGTGGACAATGGAATGTTGCCAGAGATTGTTAAACCCCTAAGCATGTCAAGCACATTGTCTGTAAGACTGAATAATGTCTTTTATTCATATGAACTTCCGTTTTTCTAATGTCTGTAAATGTATTTACAGTACATATGTAAGCTGTCCTGAAATAAAAACAGGTGATGCATTCTCAATTCATAGGAGGCATTTCTGCATCGTATATGTTCTCAGTCAGTGGATGTGAACAGCATGTCTACATGGATCACATGTGCATCCATGTAGGCACCAGTATATTTCAAAATTAAAATAGGTCATTATACATAGAGGCTGGAAACTGTAATTCCAGAGCACATAAGAAGAGATGAGCAGGGGCCTCAGGGTTTATGCCTCTGCTTCCTCCTGAGCATTTCTTGGTATCCCATCTCCTTTACCATCACTAACCATGCAGTTCTCACCCTTGCTCCAGTCTCTCTTTCTCATTTTTGGGTGTACATCAGATATAAGTACGTGCATCAGTCAGGACAGGGAAGATTACACTGCAGTAACAGCCAACTTCCACGTTTGAGCAGTCAAACCGACAATGCTTCCTTTCTTCCTCACATGGGATGTTTTCCTCTGGTCAGCCAGAAGGATTCTGCTCATCGGGTCACCCAGACACCCTGGCTAACTAGTCTGTCACCATCTTGAAGACGGCCAGTTGTCACGCTAGAGGGGAACAGCCCTCAAACTGAAACCTGCGTGCAACTTAGAACTTGCCATGTGGCCCCACAGGACCTCAAGGGTTTCTGAAGTGCAGTCACCCTGGGCCCACAAAGTAGAGACCAGAAATACTTAGTGGACAGCGTTAATGAATAATTCAGCGTTCTGAGACAATGCTTTCATCCAAGTAAAACTCCAGGAAAACTTTTACACAATCGAGACGATTCTAGTAAAATGGTCCTTACTGCTGGGACGAGGAACAGAGGACGTGGAGCGTTAGTGAGAGACATGCTGGAGGCCAGATGGCCCAGACCATGTTCTCTGGTGGGCGTGGTAGCCAGATCCCTCATTAGGTGGGATAACGATGCAATCAGAGCTCGAGCAAAGACACCAGTGGTGTCTAATCAATTCAGGATGTAGAAGGGCAGCCATTGATTTTTAGGGAAAAAGCCATCAGTTTCTGACTCAAATCTACCCTTGATAGGTCTCCGGCTGGGCCTGCGGAAATCAGAGGTGTTTTCAAGTTCTTAAACTTTTTACAAAAGGGAGTGACGAGTGTGGACTGTGAGTGAAAGGCAGCTCCCACGCAGGCGACCGCAGCACGGACGCCGTGCGCCGTGTGTTTGGAGAGCAGGGGGCTCCAGTGCCGCTGCTGTGTCGTCACAATCAAGGATTCTCTGTTTCGCCACAGTTCGAAATAAACTGTGTGACTGTAAAAAAAAGTGATCAAAACACTTTAAAAATTAAATTAACTGCTAATCAACATAGACTTAATTTTACTGGAAGTGAGTGAACTAAAATTCCATCATCAGCCTATATGATTTTATGTTTGGGGCAGATTTCGGTGTGTTTATAACACATGGTGAATGATGCAGCTGGAGACACAATGTGAGGGGCTGAGATACAACCTGAGGCATTTGGTCCTCATTTTGTAAGAAAATATATATTTTTTGCTATGTCTGTAATAAAATTGAAAGAAGAGGGTACCGTAATGATTACAGCAAAAATCCTTGTCGATAAAGCTTTCTCTAACTCCTCCGACAGGAAAGGCTCTCTCTGCGAGGGACGCTTGAACAATCCAGTTCTTGTGAAAATAGCAGAATGTCAAAGACCCTGAAGTTATAGCCAAATAATTGTTTAAGAAAGATAATTGTGGAGAACCACAGTGATTTCCTAAACTGTGTAGTGAGATTGGAAAGGGGGTTTTTGAGATGCAAGTGAGAGACATTCAGACGGGCTACATACAAAAATTGAGGATGGATACAATGTCAGTGGCATTCTTATCTGAGTGGCTTAAAACAACACAAGTTTACTATCTTACAGTGTAGAGGTCGGAAATCCAAACTGATTCTCACTGGGCTAACATCTAGGTGTTTGTTGGCAGGGCTCCGTTCCTTCTGCAGTTTCTCAGGGAGAATCCCTCCCCTCGCCGTTTGCAGTTTGCAGGAACTGCCTGCGTTCTTCGCCTCCTCCACGCTCCAGGGAGCCGCCCAGCACGTTCCAGTCTCTCTGCCGGCCATGCCTGTCTCTCTCTCGCACTGCGATTGCACTGATCTAGGCAATCCAAGGCAATCTTCCTGCCTAAAGATTATTAGCTTAATCACAACCGCAAAGTCCCTTTTTTGTTGTGTGAGGAACATAGTCACAGGTTCCGGAGATTAGGATGTGCGTTTTTTTGGTGGGGGCACTGTACTGCCAACCATAGTGATGGGAAAAAACACACAAAAGAATAAGCAATAATGGGCAGACAAAGGCTTGGACATACTCTACCACCTCTCATTTTATCTTATCCTCTTGTCTACTTTAGTCAAAGGTTTATTTAATTTATTTGGAAGTTCATCATTTCTTTTTGTTTGCTCAGTGCTAAACACAGAAAAGTCATGCAAAATGGACTCTGCCTCCCTGGGTGGCTGGAGAAAAACATTATGGTAACCTAAGATGAAGTTTGACAAATGACGCATTATTCAGAAAACCACTGGGCCCTGAAATAGCACATTATGCAAATATATTCAATTCCTGACCATTGTTGAAGAAGTTTTTATAGGTAATTATTAGAGGCTGCAGCAGTGGCCTTTCTACCAGAGTTTAATGTTTCCAGTGGATGCTCATGAATAGTGATATTACACTTAAGAAGAAAATCATTCCTTTCCACTCGAAACACTCATCAGCAAACTTTTTAAATAGTTGCGTTGTCTGAAGTCTGATTAGTCCTGTTGAACTTTGATTAATGTAGCTCATTACTTACATTAAGCTTTAGCTTTGTGAAGACTACTCCATTGCTGAATAATGTGAAACGTTTTATATTGAAAGAGAGTCGTGTAGACAAATAATAGTATTTTAATCAATTGACTTAGAGGTGCCATCAAAACCCTCATGAAAGGTCTGGACACACTGGAAAATGTCACCTCTTTGATTGTTTATAATCAGCACTAGGGAATGAATTGGTGTCACGTGAGCTGAGACGACATTTTCCTGTCTACTTCCTGTACGAGATGCCCTACTGTTAAGAACCACAGGATGCATATCTTGCTGCTAAAAACATTACATTTAGTGTTATGAACAGTGGAGCAGCAAGTTTAAATCTTAGTTTCCCTGATAATCTTAATCCCAGGAATCTAACTAGAAATATTGTCTGCTTGTTTGCCAGGAAGGTAAATCAAGTAGAAGCGCAGCATGTTGTGCACTCTTAATTGGACTATTGATATGATGGATGGAGACTATCATTTAAAGTTTTATGGTGTAGAACCACACGGTATACACATTCCCCTCTGTGGGTGTAAACAAATGAATGAAGACAACTAAACTCATAAAGTCACATACACAAGGCTGTAATTGATGAAAAATCTAATTATGTCTTTTTTGAGGGGAGGGGTCAAAATACATAAATTATGTACTAATTTATTCATGAAGACAGTGAGCAACCTAAGCAGCAATCTGGGGCATAGAAATAGGGATAGAAAACATACATATTTAAAAAGTAGAGAACATAAGAAATAAAAGCTTCAAGTTTCTAAGTTTTTCTTGATTTTTCGTTGCATTTGGCTTACTATGAACCAAAATTAGAAATCTGAATGATAAGATTACAGGCCAGTTTAGTTATCATATATTGGCTGGGTTAATTTTCAACATTTATGTACATTATTTGTGAAAATTTCAAATATAAATCTGTGCAGTCTTTAAGCAAGAATAAAATTCCTTAGTTTAGAGGTTGAAAAGAACTCTCTGCTTCTCTTTGTTGCCTGAAAATATTGATCACATCATAATATCTTTTAGTCATAAGCACTAATATCTAATGCTCATTTAGAAGTCAGATCTTTCTTTTTTTATGTTGATTTTGTTTTTAATTTGACCAATACAACTGTATATATTTATTGTGTACAACAGGATGTTTTGAAATATGTATAAATTGTCAAATGGCTAAATCAAGCAAATTAATATACACATTTCCTCATATAGTTATTATTTCGTGGTGAGAACACTGAAAATCTATGTTCTTAACATTTTCAACAATACAATAGATTGCTATTAACTATAGTTACCACGTTGTATACTAGATCATTTGAACATATTCCTCCTATCAAACTGAAATTTTGCATCCTTTGACTGCCATCTACTCAACCTCTATCCCCAAGGCCCCTGCCCCTGGTAACTGCCATTCTACTCTCTAGTTCTATGAATTCAACTTTTTTAGATTCCACATATAAGTGAGATCATGCAGTATTTGTTTTCCTGTGCCTGACTCATTTCACTTAACATAATGTCTTCCAGGTCATCCATGCTGTCATAAATGATAGGACTTCCTTCCTTTTCTTGGATGAGTAGTATTCCATCATGTATACATACCACATTGTCTTTACACATTCATCTGCTGATGGGCACCTGTGGTGATTCCCTATATGCAGCAATGAACATGGCAGTGCAGATATTTCTTCAATGTAGTGATTTCATTTTCTTTAAATTTGTATTTAGTAGTGGGATTACTGGATCATAAGGTAGTTCTATTTTTAAGTTTTTGAGAAACCTAAATACTGTTCCATAATGGCTGTACTAATTTACATTTTCATCAATGGTGTACAAGGGTTCCTTTTTCTCTACATTCTTGTAGAAATTTGTTATCATTTATCATTTTGATAATAGTTATTTTAATAGGTGTGAAGTGATGTCTCATTGTGATTAATTTCCTTAATTTGCATTTCCCTGATGATTAGTGGTGTTGAGAATCCTTTCACATACTTATTGGCCATTTGTATGTATTTCTCTTTTGAGAAATGTCTATTCAATTCCTTTGTCCATTTTCTAATCAGGTTATTTGCTTTTCTGTAATTGAGTTGTTTGAGTTCCTTATATATTTTGGATATTAACCCCTTATCACATACATGGTGTTCACATATTTTCTCTCATTCCTTAAGTTTTCTCTTCACCCTGTTGATTGTTTACTTTTCTGGGCAGAGCTTTTTACTTCACTGCAATTCCATTTCTTTAGTTTTGCTTTTGTTGCCTATGCCTTTGAGTTTATATCCAAAAATCACTGCCCGGATCAATGTAATGAGTCTTTTCCATTAGGAAAAAAAAAACATTAGTTTTACAGTTGCAGGTCTTACATTTGTCTTTAACTCATATTGAGATAATTTCTGTATATGATGTGACATAAAGGTCTAATTTCATTGTTCTATGTGTGAATATTCAGATTTACCAGCATCATTTATTGAAGAGATTGACCTTTCCCCCTTATATGTTCTTTGCACCTTTGCCAAAAATCACATAACTGTAAACATGTGGATTTATTTCTGAGCTTTGTATTCTGTTCCATTGATCTATGTGTCTGTTATTATACAAGTATGACCTTTTGGTTACTAAAGCTTTGTAGTATATTTTGAACTCAGGCTGCATGATGCCTCGAGTTTTGTTCTTTTTGCTCAAGATTGCTTTGGCTATTTGAAGTCTTTTGTGGTTCCATAAAAATTTTAGGAATATTTTTCCTATTTCTGTGAAAAATGTCATTGAAATTTGTATAAGCATTGCATTGAATATATAGATCACTTTGAATAGTATGAACAATTAAGCAATATTATTTAGTCTAATACATGCACGTGGGATATCTATTTATTTATATCTTCTTCAATTTCTTTCATCAATGTTTTATAGTTTTCAGTGTAGAGAGAGTTTATTTCCTTGGTTAAATTTATTTCTAAGTATTTTTTTTTGTAGCAATTGTATATGGGATTGCTTTTTTCATTTCTTGTTCAGATAGGTTGCTCTTAGTGCATAGAAATGCTACAAATTTTTGAATGTTGATTTTGCATGTTACAACTTTACCAAATTTATTTACTAGTTTTAACCACTTTTTTGGTAGATTCTTTCCTATATATAAGATCATGTCCTCCACAAACAGGGACAAGTTATCATCTTCCTTTTCGATTTGGATGCCCTTTATTTCTTTCTTCTGCTTTATTGCTCTGTCTAGAACTTTTAGTAGTATGATGAATAGAAGTGAGAGTGGGTATTCTTGTCTTATTTCTGATCTTAGATAAAAAAACTTTCAACTCTTTCCCATTGAGTATGATGTTAGCTGTGGGTTTGTCATAAATAGCCTTTATTTTGTTGAAGTACATTTCTTCTATATGAGAGTTTTTATTATGACAGGACATTGAATTATGTCAAATGCTTTGTCTACATCTATTGAGATGATCATATGGTTTTTGTCCTTCATTCTGTTACTGTGATGTATCACATTTATAGATTTGCATATATTGAACCATCCTTCCATTTCTGTGGTAAATTTCACTTGATCATGGTGAATAATCTTTTAAACATACTGTTGAATTTGGTATGCTAGTATTTTGTTGAGGATTTTGGGTCTATGTTCAACTGGGATGTTTGCCTGTAGTTTTCTTTTTATTATAGTACTCTTGTCTAACTTTGACGCAGGGTAATGCTGGCCTCATAAAAAGAGTGTGGAAATATTCCTTCCTCTTCAGTTTTTTTGGAAGAGTTTTGAGAAATATAGGTATTAGTTGTTTTTTTTTTTAATGTTTGGTATAATTCAGCAGTGAAGCTATCTACTCCCAAGATTTTCTTTGATGGGAGGCATTTTATTACTGATTCAATAGCCTTAGTTGTTATTCATCTGTTCAGGTTTTCTACTTCTTCATGATTCAATCTTGGTAGGTTTTATGTGTCTAGAATTTTATCTATTTCCTCTAGGTTATCTAATTCATTGGCATATAATTGTTTATAATAGTCTTTTGTAAAAAAAAAAAAAAACTATGAAAGTCTATTTATAAAAGAACTTTGCAGTACACAAGAAACCTCTGATCAGTCATAACAGTTTTGGTGGTGAAGAAAGTAGAGATATACATACACAAAAAGACCACAAGAAAACTATTGAGTTATTCACATGCTTATTTGAGATCATATATAAGTTCAAATCATCTTAAGAATTCTAAAGCTGTGTAAAAAATGCTTTTTCATAATTCATTTAAATATTTCTAGATAGGTAGAGCAATGGAAGAATGTGAGCTGCAAGTAATCCACAAAAGCTTCTCAAAGAAGGTTGGGTTTAACTGGGTATGGGAGGAGGGAAAAGTATCACTGGGATATGTGTAGCATCTGGAAGAATAGCACTCAGAGGGCCAGGCAAGGTGGCCCAGACACCAGGGATTCTGCGCAAGTCTATCTTCTTGGGGTCCCGCTTCTGTGGAGGGGAAGAAGTAAAGGGGAGATTGTGGGTCACTGCGTTTAGATTCCAGATCTCCAGCAATCTCATGCTGAATGGAGTAGGTGCTAGTGGTTATTTTGAGTGGAAGAAAACAAGCTGGTGAACAGTGCCTGGCAACACTCTGGTAAATGTAAAGTATTAGAAATAGAAAAAGCTGGAATCTGGAATCACAGCTAAGAGGCTCTTCAAAAATCCGGGCTTCACTTAACTCCAGTGAAAACAGCTTTTATCAAAAAGTCCCAAAACAACAAATGTTGGCACGGATGGGGAGAGATAGGAACACTCATACACTGCTAGTGGCTCTGCAAACTAGTACAACTTCTATGGAAAGTAATATGGAGGCCCCTCAAAAAACTAAAAGTAGAATTACCATTTGATCCACTCAATCCCACTACTGGACATCTACCCACAGGAAAAAAAGACAGTCTATAAAAAAGACAGCTGCACTCAAATGTTTATAGCAGCACAATTCACAACTGCAAAGATGTGGAAACAACCCAATTGTCCATCCATACATGAGTAGATTAATAAAATGTGGTGTATGTATACCATGAAGTACTACTCAACTACAAAAAACAATGGTGATCTAGCACCTCTTGTATTAACCGGAGACCATTCTTTTAAGTGAAACATCACAAGAATGGAAAAACAAACACCACATGTACTCGCCATTAAATTGGAAATAATCAATCAATACCCATGTGCACATATGGAAGTAACATTCATCAGAAATCTAGCAAGTAGGAAGGGGGAGGATGGGATGGGTAAATTCACACCTAATGGGTACAATGCACTCTGTCTGGGCGATGGGCACACTGATAACTTTGACTCAAATGGTACAAAAGCAATTTGTGTAACCAAAATGTCTATACCCCAGTAATATTCTGAAACAAACAAACAAACAAAAATCTGGGCTTCTAGAAAAAAAAGGAATCAATAGCATGAGAGAGATTTCTAGGCAAGAACTAATTAAAGTGTTACTGTGTGTAGGTAATATGGGAAAAGTTTGACTTAAATATAGATGCTAGATTCAAGGTTTTCATTACAGAATGTCTCAGGGAGTAGTTGTATCACTGACACTGAGGGTGTGTTGGGCACAGATAGAGGGTAAATGATTAACTTGACAAATACAAATGCGAATGTGAGTTGATGGTAGGATTCCCAAAGGGAAATATACCTGTGCTTATTAGACACATAAACCTGAGGCCAGGCGCAGTGGCTCACACCTATAATCCCAGCACTTTGAGAAGCTAAGGCAGGAGGATTGCTTGAGGCCAAGAGTTCAAGACCAGCCTGAGAAAAATAATGAGGCCCTGTCTCTACAAAAAATAAAGGAAAAAAGTTAGCCAGGAGTGGTGGAGCATTCCTGTAGCCCCAGCTGCTCAGAAGGCTGAGGCAGGAGGATCACTTGAGCTCAGGAGTTTGAGGCTGCAGGGAGCTGTGATGATGCCACTGTGCTTTAGCCTAGGCAACAGACTGAGACCCTGTCTTAAAAAAAAAAACAAAAAACAAAAAACCACAAGTCTGAGACTTAGCCAAGAAGACAACTATTTATTATCATATTTTCACAATTGTTAATAATATGTAATTAAATGCATCTCAGAAAACAAACTAGTACAATAAACTCGTCAAACTAATACAATAAAACTGTTGATACTTCAATCTAAAAAAATGAAGTGTTCAGATAAATAAGAATTTTGAGATATCACTTCTTTTATAATTTACTTATATTTTTATGAAAATACATCTTGGATTGCTCAAAACATCTGAAAAACTTCTAGGGTATGTTTGAAGGCAAACTTATACAAAAATGGCTATTGATCTCCAAACCTCCAGGGCTACGCATGCACTTATCTAATGTCTGTTCAGTTGTGTAACAATTACTTGGACCATTTTGAACTCACAGGACTTATACTAAATGATGATTATGTTTTAAGATTACAGAATAATGGAACATATGTTTTATCTGAGTGACACAGTATTTTAAACAGTCTCATATCTTATTTTGTATACTTTCTATGTTCCATAACTTCTTGAAACCCATAACAAATAAAATATAAGCCAAGACCAATATTAATTGTATCATAAATTCATGGAGCTGGAACCACCAAGAAAGCAACAAAGTAAATGCAGTACGAAATTGAGTAATTTCCTTTAATGTTCTAAAGAACACTAAAAGCTTTCTGTATACTAGACATCTAAACTATTGATGTTTTAAAAACTGATTTTACACATTCTTCAAAAAAGTGTTAATTCATAGAATTGTCAGAAATTGAGCATACTTTATATTTCATTTAATCCACACCATCATTTATTTAGTTAGGTACTATTATTGAAAACAGTTATAGCCAAGGAACCTGAAGCTTAGAGATCTAAGTAACTTGCCTAAATTTCACAGTCTGTAAGTGTGAAAGTTTTGCTTAAAACATAATATTTGGACAACATAATTTAATTTATCACCTACCCATATGATATACCTCATGAATGCTGTAAGGTTTTTACCATAAGTAAAAGTTTCTATTTAAGAACTTTTAATTAGGAAAGAAAATGTGATGTTTACTGAAATTTACAATTCAAAATACAACCTTCGTCATATCAGTTTTGAAATACAGATGATTCTGACTTAGGATGGTTCAACTTAATGATTTTTTGAATTTATAATGATGCAAAATTGTCATAGTTTCCATGTAATGTACAGTATTTAATTAATTATGTGACATATTCTATACTTTATTATAAAATAGACTTTGTGTTACATTATTTTGCCAAACTGTAGGCTAGTATAAGTGTTCTAAGTGCATTTAAGGCAAGATAGGCTAACCTATGATTTTTGGTAAGTTAAGTGTGTTAAATGCATTTTCAGCTTACAATGGGTATATCAGGGCATAACCCCATCATAAGTCAAGGAGCATCTATATTAAAGGCACATTACCACTTTCTCCATAAATGGTACTGAATTTGTTTCAACATCTTTTAGCTTGATGCTTCTTATTTTAATCAAAACAATTAAGATTCCCACTGGAATAACTTTCTTTTTACCCTAAATGTAAATAAATGATCAGCATGTGACTGAGGATTTATTTAACAAACTTCTTTCTCAAAGTTATTAAGGTCCTATTACATGCATCAATGTGTAGAAAGAAATAGGAGTGTCTTCAAGGATAAAGACAGCCTTTACCACACCTAAAGCTCACAATTTATCAGGTTGAAAAACATACACAACAACAATATGTACGGTGATACGATATGAACAAGCAGAAGTGTCATCGCTTTACAAACAAAAACTATCTCTGGTTAGATTAATAAAATAACAGTTACAGTACATTAAATTCACAAATTTCAATCACAACTGAAAAATCAAGCAGTTCAGAAACTGGGCAACATCAAGAGTTCCCCTCGCTGGGACGAATCAGATCAAACCATTTCTATTTTTCATCCCAGCTATTGTTATGTTAAGATTAAAAGTCCCTTGGGAAAGGAAGTCCAGTGGGTCATTTGTGTCGGATGGGCACATCTTGGCTTGGGGAGTGTAGGCCAAACTGACTGAGAATCCAGCCGAACTAGAAAGGGGGGAATTAGGAGAAAGGAATTGAGGTGTTGTTGCAAGAAAAAGATTTAACAGAAGCCAGGCAGCAAGAAAGTTCTCCGATGTCCATTATCAGTTCTGTCATATCTACATCCGTCGTTGTCTATTTCTGTGCGACCACCCACAGTGAAGGGAAACTCACTGGATAGTGGACAGTGGTGTCCACTTTTTCTAATTTGTAGTTTCTTAAATCATATATTCATTCTTTCATTTTACAATATAACCAGAATGAACATAAGCATCCAAGTTTGTGCCTGGATAGAGCTTCTTGTGGAAGAGACAATAAACCAAACGATAAAATATATGTTAATCAAGAATTAGGGTAAAAGAAAAATTTGGGACAAGAGGATAGAAAGATGTTGTTTTAATAGCTTACTCAGCGAAGGCATCTCAGAAGAGGAGGCATTTTGGGTGAGAGGAGATGCACAGGGCAGAAGAATATTTTAGGCAAAGGGAATACAAGTGAAAGCTCGAAATGAGAAGGGGCTTTGTGCTGGTAAAAGTGAATTTCTAGAAAATTCCTGCCTCTGGAAAGGTAGTCAGAGACATTTAAGGGCTTTGTGGCCTTTGATAAAAACTCTGGATTATTTTTATAAAGTGGGAAAAAATTGGCCCCGATGAGGAAAAGATTACTTGTGCTAAGAATGGAAGGCTGGGAGTGCGCCCGCTCAGCGGCGGGCAGGAGGGCAGTGTGAAACGGGCGGAGCACTTGAATGGCGGCTACTGTGGCCGAATGGTAGGGCCTCCAGTGGGATGTGGTAAAACAAGAAGAAGGTTGTGGCAAATTGTGGATGCCCTGCTAAATAATGTTGACATTTTCTGTGGGTAATGAGAAACTATAGATGGTTTTTGGAAGGATGATAATTGGTGGACAGATGTGAGAAAAAAATGGAGCCATACATAGATTTAAGACAAAGTTTTTCAAGCAAATATCTCTGAGAAAGTCCAGTCCCATCCGAATCTCACTGAAAAAGCAACCCCATAAAAGGTTTGGAAAGCCTACTGTTGAACATCTCCTGGAAATTCAAAATGAACATTAAAAAGTTATTCAGTTAACTGAATTTAACCTAGAGCTTTCCACCTTTATTTGAGCATAGAAAATCTACCCTCCCAACTTTTCTAATTTTTAGTGAGGAACTTTTTACTGCACAAAAAACCATAGTTACTGCAATATTGCCAAGGGGAATTAATAGGATCCAAAGTTGGAAGTTGAATGGCAAAGAAAGTTAGGTAGTGTGATAAAACACAGCTATGAAGCAATTGTATCACACTGGTGAACAGGACTCTCCATAATAAATGGAAAAAGTATCAATCAAGCAAAAGATGTAAATCAGATATTTATTTTTTATTTTGCCTAGTGAGTATTGATTTTAGTGGGCTAATGACACAGGAAATTCTAAAAAGGAAGATAGGTTTGGATGGTTAGGATCTACAAATAATGACATAACAAACAATAAAATTTGTGCCAGCTGTCAATGAATGTGCACAATGCATAGGACATTGGTTTAATATTCACCCTTGAGAGCTAGTTGTTTGTCAAACTGCTTTTAGGTTACAGAGTAACCTTTCAGAATTCGAGGATAAATCAGACTAGCAGCTAGAATGATGGAAGTTGTCAATTACAGGAGCATAATCTCTTATTACTTTAGTGTACAGGAAATATATTATATGAAATTAAAGACAATCTGATATTATGGAATCTTAACATGAGAAAAGATTTACTTTATTTATATATGCGTCTAAAACTGAACTTCAAGGAAGTTACAGAGGATCAGGCTCCAATCACGACTTCCTGGCCTTGACGCTCCCATTCAGCTATTCCCACCATAACTCTTTGTCTCATCAAGACTTCTAATCCCCAGTTTCCTTTGTCATTTTTTATTTACCAATTTCTTTCTTTCTGCAGTTTTTTCTTCACCTGACAACTTCCAATGGCCCATCCTTTCAATCACTCCTCAGGCAATGCCGGAGCTCCTATAGTGCCATGCCCTTGCTTCCTTGTCCCCCGCCAGGCCAAGCTGTGGACGGGCGCAGCTCTCTGCCCCCACTGGCCACAGAGCTGCTGAGCACGTCTCAGGGGAGTCTTCCCAGGCACCCCCACCTGGAGCCGCCCCTGAAGCGTGCACCTGATCATGTCGCTCCTTGGCTCTGATCCTTTCAGCTGTCTCCTTTGCCTTTCTGATGAAGTCCACAGATGCACACAGGGTCCTTCATGAGGACCACAAGCCAGAGTCAATGCAAGCACAATACATTTTATATTGACTATCAAATATAAATATCTGTCCCAGCACATCTCACTTTCCCTATCCTTTCACACACTGCTCTATCATGGCTGAATTATTTGCAGCTCCCTGAAAGGGTCACGCTTACATGCATCTGGGCCTCCAGACACAGGTCTCTCTCAGCCAAAGCAATGTGGCCAAATGCTCTGCCTTTTTAAGACTCCGTTTCACTACCCCCTGCTCCTATGGGAAGACTTCTGTGGATGAGCTTCCCCCAGGGCAGTGCTAGTGACTCTTCTTCCTTACTCTTTTAGCATCTCTAGTTTTCTTACTGCTATTGCCCTCTCTCTGGTGCTGTGATTTGATTGAAGTCACCACTGGATTTCCAGCAACCAGAACACTGCTTAGCACATGAGGGATAAATGAAACACCCTTACATTTTATGTGTGTGGATATTTAAGATGCCGAGTAGTAAATTATTTGCAGCATTTGATAAGAGAAATGGATCTTCTAGTTGAGATCATTGAAAAACCAAAGGCAAAGGAACTAAGTGCCCGTGCCTTGTCTATGTGTCTCCTTCCTTCACCTCAGAATTTACTCCTGGAATGAGATCATTGAGTGGGACAGACCCAGGTCTTCTTTTCACCTGAGAACGTGATTGTATGACTTATCTACTGCTGTGCAATAAATTGCCCCTAAACTTGGCCGTGTAAAGCATCACACTGTGGAGTGTGCTGTGGATCAGGAGCCTGGGGCACCTTACCTGGATTCCTCTGGCTCCAGGTGTCTCGCGAGGTTGGAGACACGCTGTTGGTGTGGGTCGGCATCTGGAGACTCAGCAGGGTTGCAGTGTACGCTTTTAGCAGGATTTGGTCGCTTGACTGCTTTGGACGGAAGGTGTCAGCTCCTCACTGGCTCATGGCAAGAGGCATCTCTCAGTTCTCTGAGACGTGGACTTCCCAACAGGATGGTTGTAAACACAGCAGCTGGTGTCCCTCAGAGAAAGGAGGAGAGACAGAGCACCAAGCCAGTGCGCAACAGTCTTTTTATAAGCTAATCTCAAAAGCGACCTACCCTATGTCACATCGTTTCAGCTAGAGGAAGGTCGCTAGGTCCAGCTCAACCTCAAGTGGGAGGGGATTATCCCTGGGCATGAGCGCAGGGAGGGGGAATCTTGGAATCCATCTGAGAGGCTGCCTATCACAGTGATTATGGAATTTGTCAAGGAAAATATCAAGAATACATGTATAAGATAAAATGTTTCTTTTTAATGAAGTTGTTAATATTGTATTAATCTTGAAACAGAAGGATCTAGTTGGAAGAGAACTCAAAGACTGACTGGTCTAAGCATATTATTTACCAACTTAAGAAACAGAGAACCAGGAAATCTAAATGTCTTAACTACAACCTACAATGAGGTTGCTGTGGTTATAGACGTTAACATCCCTTCACTTATTGGAAAATAGAAATCACAATGCTACTCAAGGAAACACTTTTGAATTTTGTGATTTTAAATGCTATTTCTGGATCTGAGATATAACATGGAACATGTTATATTCCAGACATATAATTCAGGAAGAGGAAGGTTTTCACGTGCTGGTGAACAGCTATCGAATGGCAGATGCACTTGGAATATGGGAATGAGCACGTGGGCCCCAGGAACCCAGAGGTCCACTCACTAGAGATTACGTTGCATTAAACAGCCGGAGATGTTCCTAGAATTGCACAAAAGAACTGATGTTGCTTCACTGAACCTCTTAGGGATACTGAGTTAAATGAGGTTATCATATAACATGCCTCACCACTTTCAACTCCTAGTAATTTTACAAAAACACCAAATTGAATATGAATTTACTATATATTCTACAGTGACCTCTCATGTAATTTTTGCATAATTGAACACATTGTGCTTAACTCTGAATCTCAACTAACTTTGCAGGGAAGGGAGTTAAAAGGATTTGGTGCAGATACAGTCCACTGACCTTCACACTACATCCTCTTCATTCTTCCTACAAATGGGGCCACAGGTTTACTAGGGCAAGAAGGAAGTTGCCATCTGGCTTTTAATTCTGCTCCTCAGCAGCACTGACTTTCAACATATCAAATTAACACATTTGGGGTCAATCTTTCATGCCTTCCTGGAGCCTTTTATTTTATCTCCAAAGTAAATGGTTCTTTGAGGGTTGTGTAAAGGGAGGGGGTTTCCAAACCTCTTAGCTGCCCACATGGACTGTGGGTAGAGATCCTTGCTGGGGACCATGTTTCTATGGTAGAGACACCATCTTCAGTCCCCAACAGAGGATGACACTGGACAGCCGGCTGTGCAGAACACCAAGGACGGATGTTAACAGGGAAATCGTTAAACACCCGTCTATGTGTGCATGTGTATGGGGGTGGGCTACTCTTTGAACTCAGTGTTTCAAAGAGCTTACTTTCTTCGACTTCCTCATCTGACCCCAGTAACTGATACGAAGACAGAACACAACTTAGAACTCAAGTCACACCTACCTGATTCCAAATTCCAGGTTTCTGCATCCTGAGAATCAAATTCCTCACTCTAAAATGGAGAAAACATTTACCCATTCATATGAAGACTGAAAGAGATAACGCATTTACAAAGCACCACACTTGGGAAATGTTTATGAGTGATAAAAATGTGATTATAAACAGTATTTCTCATTATGAAAAATAAAAATTCATCAGGATGAGACCCACAAATACAATTCAAAAGGAATAGCAAAAGTAAAGCTTTTGAGCGGAAAAAGCAACTGATGAGAGCAGATTGAAGTTGCTTCAGAATACATTAACAGACTGGTGATCCTATAGTCAAGTGCAATAAATGTTCATATTAAAAAATAAAAATTTACCTTCAGAGAAACATCTTACCTGATGTCCTATTAAGAATGCTATTAACCTGTTTTCCATCGCCGCACCTAGGTCCCTCAGGTCTGGCGCAGAGCATGGTGTGGTAGAGTATGATGGCCAAGATTAATGCAGTCCCATCCCTTAGTGAGCTCCTCTTCCTGGAGGGACAATGACAATATACAAATAGCAAAGGCATCATAGACTTCCAACTGGGATAACTGTTCCCAAGGGTAAATTCGAAGTGCCACATGGAGGGTAGGAAGGAGGAAGATCATATACAAGCTAGGGAGGTCAGTAAAGCTCTTGGTGCGGTGACCTTAATTACCAGTCCCAAGGCTTGCAAGATGTGGAAAACCCAAGAGGTAGTGGCGTAAACAGTAAGGAGGGCGATGATGTGATCCAATTTGTTCCTTCAACAATTACTCTGCCTTCAGTGTGTGAGGCGTGGGGGGCGGGGGAAACAAAGAATGGGTGTGGGAAGATCATACTTTCATTTTTTCTAAATTCATTATTGCGCACAAACTGTGCATGAAGCTCTTTGTTCAATACACAAAAAGATGGACAATGTCTTTGCATTTATAGACTTTACAAGCTGGGAAGAACAAATATGAAAAAAATAAACAAGTAGGAAAATGATTCTAGGCTGTTATTAGTGCAAGAAAGGAAATAAACAGGGCACCATGACAGTCCCGGAGGGTCCCCCTGAGTTCGAGTGGTCGAGAAGGGCCTACGTGAGAAGGAGGAATTTCGTCTCAGAGCTGAAGGACCGTGGAGTGGTGGGACATTTGAACATTGGGGGAAGTACACCGCTTTAAGCTGTGTCTTAGAGTCATCAGTCAAATTGGTGATGGATTTGTGATAAAATAAAGGGGAAGAAGTCGCAAGAATAACTCTTAAGTTTTGTGTTTTTTTGGCTTTTTTTTTTTTTTTTTGGTGAGGTGAGGCAACTAAGTAAATAATGTGACATTTACTGATGGATGGAAACTAGAGGAAGTGATGGCTAGTAGGGGAAACTCAGGAGTTTGGTTTTGGATATTTAGTTTGAGAAACATAGGGCAATATCTGAGATTGTTTAGGTGCTTAGACTCATGAGTGCTGAGTACAAAAGATATGTCCAGATGCAAATGTAATGTTGGTAGTCATTAGCTTTAGATGAATTTTGAAACCATTGCATGACTTTTGAAAGCATTGGAAGCAATTGGATGATAGTATAATATTTAGGGGAAAACATAGAGTAAAAAGAGAAGAACATTATGGAATAAGGAACCCAGTATCCAAATATCAGATTGAGTTGGCACCACACAGGAGGGTAAGAGTTCCGAGAGACAATCTCCAGGAATGAGGGTTTCCAGTGCTGAAAGGAGTTGAGTAAGGACAGAAGTAAGGAGTGTCATTAAATTCAGGAGCCCAGGATCGTCGATGACCTTAGCATGAGCTGTTTGGCTAGAGGAGAGCGTGCGGAAACCTGATCATGTTAGACTGGGGTGTGGCGGAAATCGACCCTGCTCAGAGGCTTGGCTGTCTGAAGATGCAAACTGGGGGGTCAAGGGGAAGGTGGGGCCAAGGGAACCCATACTGCTTTTCTTTCCATTCTCTACTCTCTTTTTAAAAGTGAATACTTGGGAACTTATAACTAGGATTCCACAAAGTGAGGTGACTAGAAAAAAATAGGACTAATCAGTGTAGCAAGATTCCTGAAATGTGCCTTAATTTGATCATAAAGGAAATAAAGTTTCAAACATTTTTGGTGTATTTTAATGTACATATTGATAAAATTATAATCATAAATAGAACTTCATAATCATGGAGCACAAAATTTACCAAAATATAAACCACATTATACTGAGTAACAAAAAACACATGAGATACCAGAGATGCATAAACGTGAAAGCATTGCATGACACGACAGAAGATATACCAGTTCTGAAAATCACCATCAACACGTCACCCTTACCTATTAAAGGTAACAAACTCTTGGCTTTACTTAAAAAAAAAAAATCAGTGTATGATAATCACATTACAAAAGTACAAGAAAACCAAAAAAAGTATGGAAAATAAAATATGTCAGCTAAAAATACACACAAAAATAGAAAGATAAAGGGAAACATCCTATATTTAAAAAGGTAGTTTAAAATGACATTACAGTCACAAGAAATTTTCAATTACAGCACCATAATATAAAGGCACAATGTTTCAGAAATGTAAGGAAACTAACAAATTTTAATGACAACCTAATTTTCTATAATCTATTAAGAAATCTAAGAAATAAAATAAGTTCATTGAAAATAAATTCTTTTAAAACTGAAATAAAAGAGCTTTTCATGTCTTAATGTTTTACTCTCCCATTGAATGTTCAAAACACAGTTCCAAAAATTAAACACAAGCTTATAGAAAATTGGACCACAGTAAATTCCAAAAACACACAAAAAAATTGTGCAAGAAAAGTGACCCTATGGCACACGATAGGAATATGTATTCTAATAATTGTTTAATCCGACTGCATGTGAAATATTTAAAAATATTATTTTTATAAGGGAGATTTGAAAAATACTTAAAAGTAGACTGCTGATGTGAAAGAGAACAATGTGATTTTATCTACTCTAATAGATTCCAAAATCAAGAGGAAGAATAATTTTATGGATACATTAATGATATTAACTCAAGAGAAATGATAAAAGGCATTTCTTGAGTTCTTACCATATGCCAAGCACCATGTTAAGCACTCTCCATAATTGATAAACGCTCTTAGGTCTCACAACTATCCTATGAGGTTGGCTTTTTCTGTAAAAACCCATTTTACAGTTCAGGAAACAAGCCCAGAGAGGTTAACTCATTTTCCCCAGGTTATACAGCCTTCATTGGCAGAGCCGGGAGGTGAAATCAAGCCCTCTGGGTCTGGAATCCATGACCTTAACCACAAGGCTGCACCACTTCTGGCAGAAGGATCTTCAGGATTTATAACTAAAAGTTTTCTTAACGAGTTCCTCCCAAACAAGGTTGGATTTTTTGTGTTAGAGTCAGATTCACTGTGTTTTGTTTTGCTTTGAGTGAGTGCAGTAAAGTGATTCTTGCATCAATCTAAAATCTTTTTCTTAAAAAAATTTTATTTTTGAACTTCCGTAGTATCAGGGATCCTCAACTATAACTACCATATACTAGAACCTTCTGAAAAAGGGCCTTGCAGCAGCTTTTCAAGTGGCCAGCAGGGAGTTCCTGAGGCTGGCTCTGAGCCACAGTGCCAGAAAGAGGGCTGCGGGGGTCCCACATGCTGCTTCTTTCAATCATCTCTTTTCTGGAAGGCAATTACTGTTTCATTGAAAATCTATTTACTTCTAGCTGATCTCACCTAAATCAAACCTAGCCAACAATCAGCTAGCATGTTCAGAGCGCCTGCTGCGCGTGGGGCAGGCTTGGAAAGCATTTCTTTTTAAAACCAAGTATTATTAACATTTGGAATATTAAGATAATTGCATATTTATAGAAGATGTGGACTCTTTTGCTTTCAGAATTAACAAATTAAAATTCTCGAGGAATTCTAATAGGCTTACTTGTATGTCATTTATTAACAGCCTTTAGCAAACCTTTGAAGCTTGTTTAGGATTCCCTATCTGCATTTTAGAGCTTCTTGTTCTGCCAGTAGGACAAATTCTTGGTAAACTCTACATTTTGTGTATTTGCCTTTTGTTTTGCTTTCTAATAAACGTTATGCTGTAATTGTGAATTTTTACAATACAGGAGGTACAAGAGAGAGATTTTGAATGCAATTGCAATAAACCAATAAAGAGGTATTTTTCAAAAAGAAAATTGAGTGGAAAATAGGGTTTTAGTCTTCTCGATTTGTACCAAAATGTATTTTGGCCACATCACACCCCAGAAGGACCCATGATTGCAGAAAATACCAGACAAAACTAGATTCCAGATTATTCATGCACGTCTCCTTTTTGCAGTGGAGATCTTGGCCCTGGCTTGTTGGAGCCTTGTAAACCTACGCTCCGAAATGTTAAAAAGCCACGGAAAGTCACGCTAAGGCTTGCCAAGGAAGCTTTCTGAAGGATGCTCAGAGGATTGATTGGATTTTCAAGTCTGGTTTTTAGTATGTTATCATCATTCTCTAAATTTAATTCTTCAGATTTTCTGAAATGTAAAAGCTCAACGAAAAATTTATTGCTTTGTCTATTAAATATAGCAATTTGAATAATACAGAAGAAAATGGAAGTACAATTATATGCTTTTTCTAAATTCAGAACTAATCCAATGTGCTATTTTTATGTGTATTGTTAGCTCAGAGCTCAGATAAAATTTAGTATTCACATATAATCTCCTAAACAACAAAAGCAGCCATCTGAATGTGAGAATTCTGTATCTATGGCTCACAAAAAGGATTTGGATTAGAATAATAGAAAAAAGTGGAGAGCAGGAATTATTTTTCTAAATCAACTTCCATTAAATTTTACACTAGAAGCAAAAGTTCAATATGTGAACAATAACAAGAATTATGAACAAGCACTTAACAGGAAGGTAATTCTCTTATCAGCTTTAAAATAAATAAGCACCTTCTCTTTCTAGTGCCTTTATTCTCATTGTTCAGAAACACTTTCCTGTCATAATCACCTCCTAAAATATGGGAAATGAAAATCAATCACCATTTCTTCTCACTTCCTTAAAAAATACCAAGACGTAGCTAAGATTTAAAAATTATCTTTTTTTTTTTTTTGAGAAAAATTATTTTTTACAATTACCTGTAAAAATATAAAGGGAGCATTTCTAAACTACAAGTATTAACAAAGTCTAGAGAGAAGAACAAATATCTGTAACCATGGGACCGGTCCACACTGGGCCTACTCTGCTGGTAACAAAATGTTAAATTACTTTGTGGTTATAACGGAGCCCCAAACTGCAAATTATGCAGCCTGGGTATGCACAATAGAAAAAGCCTTGACCTCTAACAACACCTGGACCCACTGATCCCTCCCCTTGGAACCAAGAAGACAGGACGTGACCACGTGACCGCAAGCCGAACCATGGAACTCTGTCAGAAGGGAGGGGTCTGCTGGCCCTGAAGACCTGGGGCTGAGACCCACCTCAATGTACCTGATCCTAAATGGCCCAGTTTGAAGCTCTCTAACCAGACCTGCCAAGCCAACAATCCTGCATCCTTTCCCTCCCCCTCCAAGCTCTGAAACTTGACCTAGACCTCAAATCTGGGAGACAGACTTGAGCCTGCTCCTGGCTCCTTACTGGCCAGCGTGCAATAGAGCCTTGCTTTCCTCACAAGCCGGCGCCACACAGGGTTGGCTTCTGTGTGCATCGAGGAGTGTGCCCAGCTGCTTGATAAGTCCATCAAAGTCAAAGTCGTTATACTTAATGTCAAGTTAAATTATCAATCCGAATGAGCCCAAACTGTGTCCTCTGACGAGAAAACTTCTATTTTAGATTTGGGTATAAAATGAGAATAAGAAGAATGTTCTCACAGCACTCCAAATAAAGAATGTTTTTAATAACTTTTTTGGCATGGGAAAATATAATTGTCCAGTGCCTAGACAGATTCAAAAATGTATATTTGTATAACAACTTATAATTGAAAAAACACCTAGATGTTCATTACGTATATCCTTGTGAGAGGGCCACGTTCCAAGAGTGCTCCCAAGTAATGGGCTTAAAGATACTGCCCACGCTCTTCTTCAAATTTGAAAACAGCCTAATTCAAACAGTTCATACTTCCTTGTCATAAGGCAGACATGGCATAAATTATTTTATCAGAAAAAATTTAAAACTGTGACTTTTAATTCTAACAGCAATGTGTTCAAGTGGGTACTGCATAGAAAGGTGACACCCACAGATACCAAGACATTTCCCAAATTCCATGGCTGGACATGATGCAGCTAGAATTCAAATTCAGAGTCCCCTCACACAGAAATCGTGCTCTTTCTAGTAAATAAGGTGAAGCAGCTCATGTGATGGGAGTATCAGGAGTTTCATAGGATCCCACCTGACAGGTGGATCATAGAGGCATTTTTAATTCTGGCATTTTGAAGGATTCAAAGTGTCAAACAAACCACAGCAGAATTACGTTTTATCTTAATCTTTCATTTCAAGGGAAACCTGTGTGAATGCATATATGTATCTATCTATATTTATATACACTTACAAAGAAACTGAAGAAAAAATTCTAAGCTATTTAAAAATGTTAAGCTACAAACACTTAAAGATTTAAAAATTCAGGGGGATATATTTCGTCTATGTTTAAAGAGACTTATGTTAAGAATAAAGTTAAGAAAGTGCCAATTAGAGAATTTTTATTCTGTGGAACTTCTTGCCTATGACACAGTATGCGGAATGTGAGAAAATAAAAGCATTGTTTTGAATATGGAAGTATGGGTTTGAGTCATGACTTTATCATTATTAGCCATGTGAACTTTGACAAATCTCTGTGACCATCACTGTCCATCAGTTTTCTCATCTATGAGATTAGGGAAATAATAGCTAATTCCTAGGCTGCAGTGAGAATTAAGTGATATTGTGTATCTCAATTTTCTCCCACAATTACTTCTCGATATTTGAAAACTTTTTTATCTGTACAAAAGACGCTCCTTTAATTTGAGGAAAATAATTTTATTATTATGAATATGATTTAACAATTACTGAGGAGTTTCGTGTTAATTAATAATAGTTTGTCCTAGGAGTTAAAATAATTTTTGTTGTGCTTCAGTTATAAGCCCGAAATCTCATTTGTTAAACAGAATACCATTTTTTTTTCCTTCATGGAAGACAGATATTGGAGGTTAGCAAGAGATTGAGGACAGAGGGAGACTCTCTTCCACGGAATCACTCAGGACACACTGCATCTGCTTTGTAGCTGCACCGTCTGGAACATGCAGTTTTCTAGGACACGGAGTCCAGGGAAGAGACAGAAGGGTAAGTCTTACACCGGCAATAAACCCAGAGCCTAGAAGTGACATATGTCATTTATACTCACAGAGCATTGGCCAGAACTGGTCACTTGATCCTACCAATTCACAAGAGGGTGGGGAAGTGTAGTTTTTCACACGCCCAGAGGAAAAGAGGAACCAGGTATGTGTGACCCTGAGAAATACCTTATACAGTGTTACAGACTCAGCTGTGGTTTCTGATAACCCTCTCTTAAATGCCATTTGCTTTTGAGAAAGGAATTCATTGTTCTCAAAGAAATTAGCATATGCAGATTTTACAAACTCATCAATATTACTTATTTTTCCTTTTTTTCTTTTAATACATATCTGGAATACCATAATTCTTGGTAACAAGTATTTGTTAGACACAGAAGAAAGGTGTTCTCTGATAAAATAGATTTGGCAACGTTTGGACATTTTTCGTTGCTTGCAAATCATCCTTGAATATTTTAAGATATCTTGTAAAGAAGGAAACAAAAAAAACCAAAAATAAAAAAAAAATTCTCCTTTTACCCCTTCGTTCTCCATGTGTGTAAATGTAGAAATTGTTCTTCTGTGGACAGAATTACCTAAATAGTTATGTTATCAGTTCATAGTTACAATCTTTCATTGTTCAGACTTTTCCTATGCTGTGGAATATTGTCACTTCTGAGGCTCCAAGTCTTTGTTTTGCTGTTTTCTCAGGTTCCAGGTCCTTCTCCAGCTCAAAAACCAGATGTGGGAAATCTCGTCCTTAAAGACCTAGTCAAATTCCAATTTCAGGACAACTATCCCTGTCCCTCACACCTTTAAGCCTTCTTCCTGTAGAGTCCTTAGTGCCTATGTAAATCCACCTATTTAATTCTAAAGACAAATCTGAATGCTGTATTCTCAATTAGAAATTTCAAAGCACCTGAATAGACATTTCTCAAAGAAGACATACGAATGGCCAACAGGTATATGAAAACATGATCAACATCATTAATCGTCAAGAGAAAAAGCAGAATGAGACATTGTCCTACCCCAGTTAGGATGGCTACTGTCAAAAAGACAAAGAATAACAAATGCTGGTGAGGATGCAGAGAAAAGAGAACTCTTGTACATTGTTGAGGGGAACGTAAATTAGTATAATAACCATTATAGAAAACGGTACGGAGGTTTCCCAAAAACCTAAAAATAGAACTGCTATATGATCTAGTAATTCCACTTCTGGGTACACCCAAAGGAATTAATATCAATAGTTTGAAGAGATACCTGCACTCCCATATTCATTTGGATATATTCAATAGCCAAGATGTGGAATCAACTTAAGTGTCCATCAGTGGAGAAATAAAGAAAATGTTGTATACATACACAATGGGATTCTATTCAGCCTTAAAAAAAGAAGGAAATCCTGTCATTGGTGACAAAATGGTTGAACCTGGAAGACATTATGTTAAGTGAAATGAGGCAGGCACAGAAAGACAATTACTACATGATCTCACTTGTGGAATCTGGAAAAGTTGATCTCAAAGAAGTAGAGAGAGGAATGATGGTTACCAGAAGCTTGAGGGGAGGATGAGGAGTGGATGGGGAGCTGTTCATCAAAGGGTAAAAGTTTCAGATAGACAGAAGGAACAGGTTTTGAGCTCTAGTGCACAGCAGGGTGACTACAGTCAATAATAAAGTATCATATATTTCAAAACAACTAAGGAAATTTCAAATGTCTAAGCATAAAAAATGGTAAGTGAGTTCATGCATATGTAATAATATATAATTAGCTTTATTTAATCATTCTGCATTGTATACCTATTAATATTGCAAAACATCACATTATACCCCATAAATGTATACTGTTATGACTTGTCAATCAAAAATATTAAAAATAAAAATTTCTTGAGCCTCTACTCAGTAATAATACTCTCCATGCATTATGCATCATTTTTACTGAATTGGTATATCAAATTTTTTAATATCTCCCCATGTTGGAAAAAAATATTCACCTTAATGTTTCTATACTTTCCGTGCACCAAAATTGATCCACTTATTTTTTAAAATTAATTCATTTGCTTTTTCATATATCTAAAAAAATATACATTTTATAGCCATGAGAATGTGTGCCAAAACTAAATTTAATCTCACTGGAAGTTTATTGTTTAAGACAATTATTTTATCTGGTATTTATAAATGGGACCATTAACTCATCACTAATCTTGGCTGACACATGCCTTACTTAATATAGTCAGCATTTATATATTAAGATATTGGATAATTCCAAGCTATAATAAAGAAAGTAGATATCAAAACACTATATTATTGAAGGTGAGTATGCACTAGTCTCAGGTTCTAGCTGTTAATACAGTCAATTATGGGTTTTTCCTTAATTAATTCCATTACACTTGAGAAAATTAATTTAATTGTTTTTAATTATACAAAACAATGAAATGACCTGTCCTTGAAATGTTTGCTTTGTAAACCCATGGCAAACTCCTTGCAATCATGGCACAACATAGGAATACTTTGCCACATAGATCTTTGAATAATAGTTATTTTATGAGCAAGTTATTTTCTTTAAATTTTTTAAAAATATTTTTCTCTTCTCAATGATTTTTAAAATGATCGTATTAAATTTTGTGTATGGGAGGACAAAAATCTCTTCCTCAACCTCTATTACATTTCTCCTGTTGAGCCCCGTAAATTAGGTACCAGCCAAAAACAGATTAACAAGAGAAGAAACTAACAGAATTTTATCAACCTGTGCATCATGCACATAACACATAGGAGAACTCACCAAAGAGTGACTCAAGGTGAGTAATTAGGAAGAGTGACTCAAAGAGAGTAATTAGAATTTGGGTTTAAATATCAACAAAAGAAAAGGGATTTTGGGCTTCTGGGCAAGTGAGGCAAGTGACGAGAAGGTGACTGGAAATAGCATGGAAAGCAAGAATAATTCAGGATTGTTAGGCAGATCGAAGTCAGTGCCTACTTCCTTGATAAGAGTTGCTAGGAGTCCTCCCCCTCCTAATATGGAAGAGGAAGGCGTATCTACAAACGTAAGTTTCCTTTAAGAAAGGAAATCTCGTGCCCTACCTTTAGAGCTTTTTCCATGTCTGCTGGTTCTCAATGGCTTCTAGCTCAATGTAATTCATATTTCAAAGAGGCGTATTAGTGGCGGCATATTTTGGTAGCCCTCAAGTGCACGCATGTGAGCTCTATGGGATTGTTCAAAGTATATAAGCTACCTCCTCTGGGAAGCATGAAGGCTAGCTTCCGCAGTCATATTGCCTTTGTTTCCATATTACATTGTTCAATGCTTTTCTTTAATGATGAATCATTGTGTTTTATATGTATTTTCTTTTCTGTATTTCCTAAATAATTCTGATGGCAGGTACTATGTCTTTCTTATATAGATATCTAACTCTAGACAAGTAGTTTGCTTAAGAGACACTTGTTGAGAAGCCATTCCATAGAGAAGATGTGACGGTGCAGGAGGTCAGACAGGCTGGGGCATCCAGTTCACGGAGTCGTGACACCTAGGCAGAGCCTTGAGGAACGGGGAGAATTTCTGGAAAAAAATAGAAGACAAGGGAAGGCTCCTGGGTTAGGAAAGGAGCTAATTCACATGCTGTGGGTGCCTGGCTTGTGCCTTGCCCCAGGGCACGTGGACTGTTTTTAAGGAATGATATTAGGGAACACAATGTGCCAGACCCTCATCTAACATCTACTGAGTGGTTTAATCCTTCCAAAAACTCTTACGCTAGTAATTTTATCTCCATTTCCAACATGTTTATTGAAGGCAAGAGTAGCTTGCCCAAATTCACACACAAGGTAAGTGTCGGAGCCGGGGCTGAAACCTTGTGCTGGGCATTTGCTTCACAGCTGAGGAGCTATGATCTCACAGATCACAGATCTGCCTTTGTGTGGGGTAATTTTAAATGGTATTGCATTTGTAATTTTGGTATACACATGTTTGTTGTTGTTAAATAGAAATCGGATTGATTTTTGTGTGTTAATCTTTTTATCCTGCAACTTTGCTGAACTCGCTTATTAGTTCTAGGATTCATTTTATAGATTCCTTGAAATCCTTTCGACTGCCATGTCAGCTGCTTTTGTTTCGATCACTCCTTGTAGGTTCCATGCCCAAAGTGAAGCTCTTCACCGGCCTCTTCCCTCTTTTAGGTGGAGTCCTCTCTTACAGGAAGATTTCAACAATCCTATAAAAGCTCACATGCGTGCGCTTGAGGGCTACCAAAATATGCCGCCACTAATACGCCTCTTTGAAATATGAATTACATTGAGCTAGAAGCCATTGAGAACCAGCAGACACGGAAAAAGCTCTAAAGGTAGGGCATTAGATTTCCTTTCTTAAAGGAAATTACATTTGTAGATACGCCTTCCTCTTCCATACTAGGAGGGGGAGGACTCCCAGCAACTCTTATCAAGGGAGGAGGCACCGACGTAAGTGAGAAAGGGGCTCCCTCTGATCTCTGGGTGCCAGGTTCCCTGACTTCTACCTGCCACGGTTTCCAGCGCGGCCGAGCAACTCCCTGTTCTGAGGCAGGGGAAGCCACACCGATGATCCAGAGGGAGGGCAGATGAGGTGTCAAGGCTGCAAGGGAAAGTCTGGCCAGGTGCAGACATTCTTTCGGGAAGAAAATGTCCTTAAACGTGGTCCTCCGTCACAGAGACTCAATCTGTGATGTCCGTTAACCCAAAGGTTCAAGGTTTAGATGGGACTAAGTGGAGGCAATAACTTGGTTTGGAATTTTCGGGTCTTTTATTTTTACTTTATGATACCAGTTTCAAGCCCTGGAGTCAGTGACTGATTCCGACATGGCTTGTCTTACTGGCCTCCTCCAATTTCTGTGCCCCCAAAAGTGGGCGGACCCAGAGGGCAGTTCCGTAGTTAGGAGGGATGGTGTTCTCCTGCAGAATGGTTGTAATGATCACCTTAGGCACAGACAGGAGGCATGTGGGATACTTCGTGCCGCACAGGGGCCGGCCAATTATTATGCTCCCAGTGATAGCCGCAGACAGACATCTACCTACGGCATCAGTACTAATGGGAGTGAACCTGCACACGAGGGCTGCGCGTGGGTGTACCGCCAATCTCTGCGCTAGATGCTGCGCCGGCTGCGGTGGTGCGCAGAGATCCGCAGTGGGGAAAGGCTCCCCCGGCCGCTACGAGTCAATCGTGGTCTAGAAGAGACAGAGGCGGCACTGCCCTTGCCATTTTATTGGTAAAAAGTACGAATATTAGGGTGCGAGTTCTCCTCATCGGTGGAAAGTTAGTAAAGAAAGACTTCAGGTGAACTTCGATGATGTCATCACATAACTTTTTTTTTTTTTTATTAAGTTTCCATTTAGAATTAAACATGAGGGCCTAAATCTATGACAAATTTAGGGTAGTATCCTCCGGATAAAATCGAAGGAATAGTTTTTCTCTTTCGAAGTTATTTTGAGTAATGAAGACTACTTTGTTGTTGATTGTATTTGCAAAAAGAAAAATATTTCAAAAAACTCAGCAAGTAAAATAATGAGAAAAAAAATCAATAAGACAGATCATGAGTATGTCCCAGTCAAAATATATATATTTTTAAATGGTTAGAAGACACAGAAACATCTGTCAAATATAATTAGATGATGAGGTACTGGCTGAAGAATAAATCAAGAAGTTATGTGACCTGACATGTTTCAGAAAATTGACTGTGAAAATTTACAGAAAAAAATGGAAGAGATTAATGACGTCAACAGATAGAATGGTATAGCTGTACAAAAGAACCTGCATTAGTTAGAGTAGAAGGGGAAAGCTGCAATAACTGATTAACTATCAAAATTCAGCATTTGAAATCCCAAGAAGTTGTATTATTTCCCTTACATACCATCCAGGCGAGTATTCCTCTAAGCAGCAGCGCTGGCCTTTACTCAGACATAACGAACTCGGATATTTTCATCCCGTAGTTCCAGCATTGTCTGGATTTCCTCATTTGCATCCAGCTGATGAAAGAGGAAAAACATAGAATACGTTCACGGACAAACCTGGAAGTAGCACATGCTCCCTATGTCCATGTGCCACTGAAGAGAACTTTGCCACATGACCACACTTATTTGTAAGGAGAGTAGAAAATAAAGTTATTAATAGCTGTGTCTAAAATGATGAAAAACAGCATTTCCTTTTCACTATATAAGTCGAAGCAGGAAGGGAATGAGTGGGGAGAGAAAGAACAGAAGGCACCTGCGGAAGAGAATAAGCCATCCCTCAGTGTCCGTGGGGGCTGGTCCCAGGACCAGCGTGGACACCAGGATCCACAGATGCCAGAGTCCCACATATAAATGGGACAGTATTAGCACGGAAGTTACACGCATCCTCTTGTGTACTTTAAATCGTCTCTAGATTACTTACAATAACGCATACAATGTAAACGCTGTGTAAATAGTTGTTATACTGTATTGTTCAGGAAATAATGACAGGAAAAAGTCTGTACGTGTTCAGTACAGACACAATCATTCATTTTTTTTAATATTTTTATCTGCAGTTGGTTGAGTCCACAGATACAGAACCTGTGGGCATGGAGGCCCGACTGTATACACAGGGGATTTAAGAACGGAGAGAGAAATCCAGTAAACGGAGGGGCCTCTAGAACTCAGATTAATGTTTTTTTTCCCAGGAAGCCTGTGACCACTCTCTCACTCTCATGGTTTCTCATGATTGGGGTAGGTGCCATGTTAGCCAAAAAGGCAGCGATGTTTCATCACACCGCCTGGGAGATCGGGAGTTCAGATCTCTCCAGAAAGACAACACCCACGGATGCTGATATGTTGCTTTTGGTTCACTTATGAAAATTCTCGAAGTTCTTAAGCCCCTCTCCCATGGACCATGCGATGATGTTTTTGTCTTCATCTGTGAGAAGTCTTTCTTGTGGAGGCGCCTTCACTAGGTCCTAGGAGTCACGGGAGGTCCTCGGTGCAATATCTGTTCCAGATCTGGGCCCTGGGGCAGCCACACTGACGAATCCCCAAAATATTTCCCTCAGTGACTAGTAGCCTGAGCCGGACCTCCAGCTTTGTCCATGAGGTCCCGGGGTGGCTCACCGGCAAGAAGACGTGCCACTCGCTCAGTCCGTTGGAACCTCCTTCTCAAGTGTATGAACCTTGTGGCTGTCCTTTCCTCCCTTCTTTGATTGCTGCCGGAACTTCCGCTGAAGAGAACTTATTTTGGCTTTTGCCTGGAATGAGAAACATGCCTTCTGCCATCGAACATGCACACTGTTCCTCGGCTCTGAGGACCAGGGCTTAAGAAACACCAGTAATTACGCACATCACCTCGAGCTATTGCTTCCTGCAGAACTCCCTGCTTGTGTTACCTTTCATTCAGTTCTATAAGCTTGTACAAACAGTAAGTAATTACAACCAATGGAAAAGGAGAACTTATTTCTTTCCTGTTTCTATCCACAGTTGTACTCTCATTGCCATCTTGTTTTGATGGTCCAGTTGTCTCCTTTGCCTGTTGTGTTTTTCCTGTTGTGATTGTTGAGAGTATACCTGAGAGTCCACTCAAACCGTTTTCAACGAAAATAGTCAACGTGTCAAACATTCTTGAATAAAATCATATTGTTCCATGGGAAAGTGCCTGTTTCTTTCCACAATTCTGTTCTAAGGGTTTCTAAGAAAAGTACGATACAATCATACTACAAAAAAGCAGTCAAATTGCTATGACTGTGTGTTCGTGCGTTTTTTTTTTTTTTCTCTTTTTGGTGTCATACGAGATAATTTCCAATGTATTGGATGCAGGGTGTTCTAGTTTTGAAGCCAAGGTAAAGGGTAAATGATAGGTCTAAGGATTTTCACCTTAGCTAAGACAGTAGGTCTGATAATTGTCAGATGAACACCAGAAGCAAATCGATGTCAGCTGTGAGGGAGGTCTGTGGTCACGCTCCGCAGGGTTTTGTCTTGCAGAAAGATTTTATCCCTGGAACAGTTGAATCCAGTTGCAGGAAGATACAGCACAGAATCAGAAAGATACTGGTCCTTTCGTGAGTTGTGTGCCAGACAAATCCAACTTCAACAAAGAGCTCAGATGACTTTAACCTTAAAAATGACTTTCAAGTCTGACATTCTTTGAATCAAAATTTAAGATGCAACTTTTATTTCTATTTAACTTTAAAGAGATTCTCATCCTCTGTTCACATAATATTCTTCCAAGTGAACATGTTTGTTATGAACACAGATTGGCCCCATTGTCTAATTCGTTGGTGTATGGATCATTGTGCATTTTAAAATCAATATGCTCTAAAGTTCAAATTCTTCACTTACTGATGCATGCAAGTGCTTTAATACAAAAATAACTTCAGTAGTCTTCTTGTCATCGTTATTCCAAATGATAAACTAAAAGCCTATCATTTAAAACCATCTGCAGCACTGGGTAAATATCACTTTCACAACATGATCTGCAGCCGTTAGAAATCCTTTGTGTAAAACCATTCAGTAGCCTTTTATTGTTTCTGCAAAAAAATGCATAACATGACGATCTCTCCTTCAATTAACTCCACTGCCAAATGTTTGAATGTTGGGGAGACAAAGAAAAGTTTACTGTTTATTATTTTGCTAGTAATCCATCTACCAGTGGCTAAATAAAGGTTAACAGATTAGTGAATCAGGCTGAGTACACAGAGACCACTAATTTAAGCATAATTTTAGAGAGAGCTATAAGAAGAGAATAATTTACATTTGGTGCTTTTCAGTAACGTTTACATGTAGACTCATCCATTGTCGGTGTTTTCTAGAAGTGTCAAAGTAAGGGAAAATATTCACCTATTTTTAAATACTCAGATTACAGGATTAGAGTCAGTATCCAAATTTCAACCGTCTCGACTCTCTAACTTCCTGGAAAACCCAATAAACCTGATTATAATAGAGACATCTTTGTGAGCAGGTAAAAGGCTGCAGTTTGAGTAGGCCTGTAGTGATACTGAGAGTCACGTTACTTTGAGAAATAATGCTTAACCCCTCTGGGCCTCATTTTCTAAATGGGTCAAATGGGGCTATTTGACTCACGGAGTTCTATCTAAATCCCCGTTTGTTGCTTAAATTTGGTAGCTCCAGCTGGGATGAAATCAAAATGAAAGTAAATATGACTTTGATTTTCACTGGGATCAAATCACTGAGATTTTGAATGTGATTGGGCTACTTTGGTTTAAGATTTTAACTGAATCTTGGTATTGGTCGTGGAATATAGTGAAAGGCAAGGCTTGCCGGACTCATCATTCAGGAGCTCCGAAAAAGAGAGAAAAAAGATGAGAAACGCACAAAAGGGGAAAGGAAGAGCTATCCCTGAAATAGGAGAAAATCAAAATACTGGCAGAGACTGGAAGCAGTGAGTGAGCTGGTCGCCAAAGCACAATGGGAAGGGAGCGAGCAGCCCGCAGGGGGACAGGAGGTGCAGGGCGCAGCCACAGCAGGGCACACACCACCCCTTCCTGGCTGCTACTCAAGTGCCAAATTGCTCTTCCTCCTCGAGCTGCCAACTTTACCCCAGCCTGCAGTGCCTCTTATTCTTGTTCTTCAAAAACTCTTTGACACACTCGCATTGGTCCAGTGGACACAGTATCAACCCTCCTGCCCCTGCTGCGCCTGCCTGTACCGTGCCTGCTCCTCAGGTACCCGTGTGCCTTCCAGCCGCGGGCGTGCAAGCTGCTCCCAACCCCTGCTGTGCTGTCCCAGGCCCTCATGCCTCCATGCTGGCTCACAGGCTTCCCTCCTCTTCCGTACCCCTCGACATTCACAGGCCTTGGGGATACTGTCGTTTCCGTCCAAACCACAGCAATGAAGTGAATATTGCAATAAAGAGAGTCACATAATTTGTTTGGTTTCCTAGTGCATATAAAAGTTATGTTTTCATTATACTATAGTATGTTAAGTAAGCAATGCTGTTATGTCTACAAAACAATGTACATACCTTAATTAAAGAAATACTTTATTGCTAAAAAATGCTTACACAGAGACACAAAGTGTGCACATGCTGTTGGAAAAATGGTGCCAATAGGTTTGCTGTATGCCAGGTTGCCACAGATTTTCAATTTGTAAAAAATGCAATATCTGTGAAGCACAATAAAGCGAAACACAATAAGATGAAATATGTCTGTACCTATTCTCCAAGATCTCATTCAAATGTCACAATCCCATGACATACTTAATGCCTATCCCGGTGTATTTTATCATTTTTCCTCTGTGCTCCCAGGGTACTTTGTACATTCCATTTCTTTAGCACGTATCAGACCATGATAAATACCTGTGATATCTCTTACGTTGTTTTATTATACTTTTAGATATAGCATTTTGAAAAATGGAAAGAGATACATAATTTAAAGGTTGTCATGCAATTCAAGTGTATGTGTATGTGTGTGTGTATATTTATAGGTGTGTCTGTGTAGACACGTATCCATAAATACAGATTTCTTGAATCCTGTCACTGGATTGGACAGAAAAGGCCATGTGGTATTCTACTTACTCTATTAAAAATGAACATTAAATATTTTTGTACCTAATAGACATTAGTGCTATTTAGGAAAGATAGTCTAATAAAATTTCAAACTATCTTTTACTCCATATTCTAAATTTTATTTTTTGATTATGTAGATCATTGAAAAGCCATGATGTTGGGGCCGCATGATCTCAGCCTCCCACTGAAGAGCCTTTGGTGAGTTACACTTTAATGACACACATTTGCCTTTCACCTAGAATTGCTCAAGAAGCAGTCTAGCAAAAATGGATCCTATGTGGTTTATGAAAAATACTGTGATGAACATTATATTAGTACCTGTGTGTATATTTCCACGTGAGACAATTTTAGCAGTTAGTGTCGTCGGAAAGACTTTTATGCTTATGATGAATTAATGTGTTATTTTGTAGTTGAAATGCGAACTATGTCAATTGTCGGGTTTTCCTTTTTTACTGTGGCTGAAAGAAAAGTAAAAGTCAAATGAGTAGCAAATTATGACAATCCTATTATCTCTTAGAAATACAGTATTTTCTTTATCCCACCATTGTAAATCTGTATGCATGTTGAAGACTTTGTTGTATAATTTCTCAAAATAAAATTTTAAAAGTAATATATAATTATTTTTATGAAAAACTGAAATGTTTTATATCATCAAAAGTTTTCACTTTAGTGATATGAACTCCTCAACAGATACTCTTTATTCAATGTCTTCAAATTTCCCCAAAGTAGAGGTACCACATGCAAGACCTCTCATCCAGAAGTACAGCGGGGCTGAAACGTGTTCTCTGGTGAGGCTTGAAACTCGTAGAGCCGGGGAGGCATGAGGGGCATCGGGCCTCGGATCCTGCTCCTGATCAGGGATTTGAGGAAGAGGAAATCACATATTTGGCCAAGAAGCTGGCCAGGCCCAGGCTTTATAATAACCCCCCTGTGGAAGGCAGGGGATGGAAAGGCAAGAAGAGGAAGCTGTAATTCCAGAGTTTCCCTGGGTAATGCCTACTCAGGCAATACTAATACCTGCTTGGAGAATACTCAGGAAAATGTGTATCAGGCTTTATTTTAAAAAGACACAGAATCAAAGCCTGTGGCATTGTGATATACTCAGAAATATCTGGTCTCCATTCCCATCTCCTGGCACACAGTTTCTGAAGTTCTCGTAGTCTCCTGAGCCACAGGGGTGCCGGAGAATCTTTGATTCCAATATTTGGTCTTTGACCCTAATTCCTGACCCGGAACTCCTAATGCCTTGGAATTCCCTGGATGATAGGAGGGTCTTTCATCCTAATGAGGCAGCCCTTAGTCGGTTCCTGGGTGAAGCTGGTCCCCCAAAAACCAAGGAATGATTAGAAACTTGGAGCTTTCAGCTCCAACCCCCATCCTCCAGGAAATGGGAGACAGGCTGGAGATTACGGTCATAATCAGTCATGCCAAAAATAAGCAGGCCTCCTTAAAAACGCCTGAACGTCAGGATGTGGCGAGTTTCTTGGTAGGTGAACACATCCACGTGCCAGGAGGGTGGTGTATCTGAACTCTACAGGGACAGTTCCCCGGGCTCTTGCAGACCTTGCAGTACGTACCTCTTCATCTGCTGTTCATCGATATCCTTTATCATATCCTTTTTAAAATGATAAACTGGTAAACATAGGTGTTACTCTGAGTTTTGTGAGTCATTCTAGCAAATGATCAAATATGAGGAGGGGGCGCAGAAACCCGTGATTTACAGCCAGTTGGTCCAAAGTACCAGAGGCCTGGACTTGTGCCTGGCAGCCGAAGTGGAGAGGTGGTCTGTGGAGTCTGATGCGATCTCTAGGTAGATGGCGTCAGCACTGTATTTAACTATAAGGTGCCCAGCTAGTGTTGCAGACTTGATCGGTGTGGGAAAAAACACACTCACTTTGGTGACCAGAAGTGCTCTGTGTTCAGTGAGAGTCTAGTGGGAGAGTATAATATTGCTTTTGCCTACTTTACAGTTTGGCTGTCAGTGAAATACTGGATGGTGTGAATACAGAGAAAGAAAAACAGAATTGGTTTTTCCTGTGACTATACAAAGCCCAAATGTGCAAACTCAATACTAATTGACCTTTGAGAAGTGCTGTGTAGAAAAAAGTTATAGCTTGAAAGAAAAGTCTAACTTTATCTCTGGGGACACGTGGGTGTCTTGTATTGACACTGGGCCAAGATAAGGCAGTGGGATTCATAATGTGCTATTTAAAGTCCAAAACTCCCCTGGAAGCCTCTGAGGCCAGTTTGATTTTTGTGTTTTTTATCTGCATAGCCAGTGAGCCAGACTACTTGAACAGAGGCCACAAAACCCCACTGGAACTTGAGCTCTGCAGAAGCCAAGATTCAGATTTTGGTGGCTGTGCCCAGGGACAGAGTGCAGTGTGTTAAGTCCGGGCCCTGGGGATGCTGTTTAGTAGCTCTTGCCTTTAAATAAGAGCCTCATGTGAACATGCTCAGTGGAGTCTGGTGGGCCATTGTGAATACCCATGCTGGGATGTTGCCAGGTGCCAGGCTGCCTGAGACAGCTTTGGCTTGCTGGTGGGAGGAATCAAGAGTCCCAGCTGGGAGGGGTTGGGGAAAACAGAGGTAGTGAAATGAGATACAGTGGAGTTTATGAGTCATCAAAATGTTCTTGTATATTCATACAATCATGGCATTGAAATTCTTTCCCTGAGAAATGATAGCAATAAGGAAAGCAACTCGATGACGTAACAGGAGGTTAACCATAGAACTTTGTCATTTTGAGCTATGTCCAAGGCCAGAAACGGCTAAGAACAGACAATAGGTGGCAAGTTCTCCCTCAGTTCAGTGAGGTGCTGGACCAGCTATGCAAGACTTGGAGAAAAGGTGGATGGGACGTGACCCTGACTCAATGGTTTCCTTGAGGACTATTGGAAATGAGAGAGGATTTCTTGGGAGAAGGGTTGTTGTTGTGTGGTTAGCTCCAGCCTCCCCCACAGTGCGTGGCATGCCCGGGGGATAGTTCCCCTCACCTGAAACCCCGTGTCAGGGCTTCTAGGAGACTGAGAGTCCTGGTAGGTTTGGCAGACACAGACAGGTGTCTGCAAAAACAATTCCAGGGAGAGAGGGATTGAGGCAGCCCACGGTGGCTGACATGGGTTGAACAGGGGAAGTAACCACCTTCCTACCAACAGTGTTTCCTTATCTGGAGGGAAACTAGGGTTGCCAGTCAGAATGTAGGACACAGTTAACTTTGAATTTCTCGTGCGATATTTGAGCATGTGCTAAAGAAAAGAAATATTCTGACAGATGTTAAAATGCTGAGGCAGAATTTCTTCAGAACTATTGTGATGGGTGCGTGGATGACTGCAACAGGATTTTTTCAGTAGGGGAAAGAGATTGGACTCCACTCAGAATATAACAAGGAAAAGCAAGGATTTCACATCCAAGGAGCAGGTGGGGACAGTGGGTGGAAAATGACTAAGTAGAAAGATCCGGGTGACAGGGGTTCTGGCTAAACTACCTACAGGACTCTTGCTGAAGGCGGGCCAGGGTGACCAGACTCACCTGGGGTGGTGGAGGATGAAGAACCCCACCAGACGGCAAGGGAGATCAGAATATTGAGGGTGGGGACTCTGGCTAAACCAACTCAGCAGGATGCTTGCTAAAACTGGACAAGGCAAACACAGAGACGTGCATGGAAGTTCAGAAGTGGCCGCCTCACTTGGAAGAGGATTCAGAAGAGATTGACTATAGTTTCGTCAAGAGAGACCCTTTGTCACACCCTTACACTAGAACCAATTCACTCTTTATCTGAAAGTCCAATTCAGCTGTGCATCCTATGTTTGTGTTTGCTGAATCTCACAAATAGTAGGACCCAAGAAGGACTCCTACGGAGCCAGGAGACTTCAGCATCCCACAGGCTGGAGGTGTAAGGTTGGCTGCAAGACAGGCTCATCTGGGGCACAACAGCTGCTGCTGGGTGGGCTCTGGAGGGAGTCGCCGAGCACATGCCTGGAAAGGGCCTGTGTGCTGAAGGGCCCCAGGCATTCTCCACGGCCAGAGGAAAGCACAGCAAATTGCAGCCCGCCCCATGAAGTGAGACTTCTCCCTTCCCTCTTCTATCACAGAGGGCAAGAATGGCCGGTGGGAGGGGAAGGAGGGTCAGAGCAAAAAGTCAGGGGCGGGGGGTGAGAGAAAACACAATGATGTCCTTGTCCCTGTCCCTTTTCCTCCCCCAGCATCCAGGTTAAACCCACCCTGAGGAGGGGAGGTGGGAAGTTATGGCTCCAGGGAGATCTGCCCAAGGGGAACAGAAGCCTCTCCGTGAGACCGCAGAAAAGGACACTTGCTTCGTGATCACATCCTGCACAAGACATACACATGCCACATATCCCTACGACAGACGGGATTGTTAGATGAGGCACGGTGCAGAACCTTCTCAGAATATTATGAAGGCATTAGGAGATCACACATTCACACTTTCCCTAGGGATGCATTTAGCTCCTACTTGGGAGCAGCCAGGCTCTGCGCTGGGGCTGGGGATGAAGCAATGAGCGTAAGCAGAGACGGTCAGGAAGTAAATGCAAGTGACAGCTGCGACATTTATGTAGCAACACAGAAAATGGTGGGCTGCGAGGAATTCACCTCGTTCCCACCGAGGCACACGGCAGTGTCACTGTGCCCTGGTCATAGCCCCGACACGTGACAAACTGCCGTGTATACGAATGAGAAAGTTCTATAGAAAATAAAAATTATTTTCTTGTTATTTCTTTTGTTTTCTGTTTTCAGTTTATTTTGTTCATTCTTTCCATGATGAATTGGTAACTATCTGTGAATGTGCGTGTGTGTGTGTGTGCACAGGTCAATGCCGTCTCGATTCACGCAAGGGGAGTCAGTGTGAATTACAATAAGAATATTCTACTAGAGCTGCATCTCCAAGCAAAACTTGAAGGACCAAACTCATGTGAAGGATACAGGAATGGGTCAAGATTTTCACAACTGTTTAATTCAATACAACAGTTAAGTGTCCCCCCAAATAAAGTCAATACATTTCCCTGTGATACTGAACTGAACAGGCTGGCTTTTTCGGTTCCGGCTTTGGGGTTCTTGGCCTGCAGGGCCAGCTGAGACACTCCCATTAAGAATGTAATGCTCTCTCCCCACCCAAGTGCAGTTTTTCACAAAGAAATAAAACTTGGAAATAACAAGTATCCGAGGTAGATCCCTATAACACCACGGGAGTCAGAGGCCAATGAAATGGAGTAAAAGGTTAAAATGGGAAGTTAGGGGAAACGCAGGTTACCGGCACCTGAAGGGCAGTCGCCACAGGGCCATCCTCGGACAGAGCAGAGGGCGATGTCTTCAGGACGGCAGGGGCTGGGGACGGACCCATTTGCAAGAGCTTGGACACCCAGACTTACCTGCCACCTCCAGCAAGCCCCCCTTCCCTGCACAGTCCTCCAAGAGTCTCTCTTTTCTCCGCACGCTGCAGCAACGGTGCAGGGAGTCCTGCAACCCAGCTGTTCCCTGGAGAAGGAGGAAAGGACAACCGGGGAAAAGGCTCAGAATACTTTTGCTGCCAGGAAGAGTTGGGCGCACATTCTTCTCTGCTTTTCTGAAACTCAGGAGCCTGCGTTATAATTATGTGCAAATTAGCCCTAAGAGTTAGCTTGGTATTAGTGTGTTTTCTTTTTTTTTTTAATGACCCCAAAAGACTTTTTTTTAATATGGCAGCAGAAATGAGAACTACTTCTTTTCTTCTTGAGGACCGTACAATTTTCTGCTATACACATAAGCTTGTTATTATTCTTCCTTAACCACATTGACCTAGAAGTAAGAAATGTTCTTCAAAAAAATTAAAGCCTAGTCATGTCTGTGAAGTCAGGCCTGAATGCAAAACAACCTGTTGCTCTCCAGTTGTACGAATTTTAACAAAGTCATTTAACAACTATGAACCTTCGTTTACTCATCTTTAATCATGGAAATTTCTGCCATAATTGTTAGTAAGTATGGCTAGAAGGGATGTTATGGGTGGCTAGTATGCATTCATAAATACTATTATTTTTATACCTTTCTGTATTCTTTGTTGCCATACATCCACAACTCATCTGTGGAATTCTCAGTAGTTGAACAACTAAAATATGTACATACAGAAATTGTGAATTGGGATTCCTCTATAAATTGAATCCTATATAAATTAGTGTTTGAATACTGGATTTTTTAAATACCAAAAAAGAAGAGTTCATTGAAAATATTACTTCTTGAGTCTAACAAATCAATTTCTATATCTTCATGTAGGCATATGTGGGGAAGATTAATGATTGCTTAAATATCAGTCATTGTAAAAGTTCCACCACAAAGAGAACAAAAACTCAGGTAATTTGATGCAACTTATTTGAAATGTGTATTTAGTAAGTGAGTAATGGAATGAAATCTATCAGTTATATGTAAATTTTTGGAAATACAAATTCCAGAATTAAACTGTCTCCAAATGTCATTTGGACACTGAGAAAGAACAAAATGCAAAATTTAGGAACGTTTGAAACGAAGTTGGTGGATCTCATGAATGTACCTGAACATTGACAGAGGTTGAAAATGTGAAAGCCCTGGAAATCTCATTTACTGAGTAATAAAGGAGTTAGTCAAACAATGTATGACATATATTTTACCTACTGCTAATGGTCAAAGTAATAAAGGACAAAGCTTGCAGAATGATTGATTTCGTGTCTCTAGTTGTGGAGTTATAGATCTTATCACAAATGAAAAACAACAATTTTTTATTATAAATGTAACAAAGTTAATATGCCTCAATAAAAAATTGATAAATGCACTGATACTGTGAACTCATTTAATCTTTTGTTTTTTGAGTCAATTATCAAAAAAAATTAAAAAGTCTATGAAGACATTTAGCAGCAAACAAATCATACAGTTGAAGTAGAAATTTCTAAACTTAGTATTGACTGCATGACAAAAACAGTATGTTCATGAACTGGGGGTGAGACTTTGGGGACTTCTGTAGCCAAATACAAGTCTTTTCCAATCTATGCACATCTGTTAGTAAGAAGTACTTACCATTTCTAAAATTGTCAATCATGGTCAAGGCAGGACACTTCCGAATTGACTCTTTGTGTCAGCTTTCTGGAAAGCAGCACCGTGTCCCTAAACAACTAGTTTATGTTGAAGATTACTGCTTTCTCCATGGAAATATTCTCACTTGATACAAGTTGCAAAATAAACATTACCATGGGGAATGGTTTTTGCAAATTGGCAATTTTCAGCATATCTTACTAGAATATTTGCTCATTTAAACAACTTAAATTTATTTTTATAGAGCTATATTCCACGAATAAAATAATTCTAACTGTAAAATTGAAGCTAAGAGATTAAATAAAATTGATTTTAATGAATCTCAGAACAAAGTGGTTAATAACCTTCTGAATATATTTTGAACTTAAGAGACCATTGAAAGATTTGGCATAAACAGCATGATAAGCATTTCCCTGAGCAAAACTGAATATATGTACTCCCCCTTTTATCGTTTTGCAGATTGTACCAAATAACTACACCCTGCAACATCGATTCTAGAGAGTTCTTCGGCTGGTTTATTGAAGCCAAACTATATTGAGAATCACTTATACAATTTTGGTTAGGATTTTTCCTTTTCAACCAGATAATATAGTTACATATTTTTACATTGTACAGGAAAAGGTATTCAAAATATGTTTGATATCAAAATTTCTTACTAAGGTTGAATCTTTTTTTCTTAAATTTAAGGTCCCTTTTTGCCTTTTTTTTTTTTGGTCAATAAAAACCATTTCATTTTTCTAATTGAGGAATTGATGTTCAGGTATGCATTTTTGTTATTGAAGTAAATTATTTAATATTATAACACTTATAATATTTACCTTTATGTGTTATATTTAAATTTAATATCATTGTTTGTTTCTTTTTAATAGAAATGGCATCATGTTATGCTACCAGATTTGAACTCCTAGGCTCAGGTGATCCTCCTGCCTCAGCCTCCCCAGTCCCTGGGACAGCAGGTGCATGTCACTGCGCCTGGCTGATTGTTTGGTTTTCATTGCATTTATTTTCAGTTACATTTTTTGGTAAGCTATTCTAATATTCTATGTGGGTTGTCTCTAAGTTAGTTTAGTTACAAATATAACACAATTCCAATACATATACTAGTAAGGCTTATATGAAACTATACAAATAAGAAAAAAAAATCTAAAAACCTTTGAAAAAGAAACGCTACAAACGAATACCAATCCCAGTAGGTATTTAAACCTAGAATAACATTCTATAATTAAAACAGTATATATGCATATATGCTCTAATCAGTGGTTCTCAAATGGGGCAATTTTTTCCCCTTTCCTCTGTGGGGATATTGGTGATATCTGGAGTCACTTATAACTGGGGGATGCTACTGGTATCTAGTGGGTAAAGTCCTGGGACACTGATAAAATCCTACAGTGCACAGGACAGGCCCTACAAGAAAGAATTATCCTGCCCCAAATGGTAACAGTGTCAAAGTTGAGAAATCTGGCTCTAGGTGGATTGGATCTCTGGAGATATCAATAAAAATAAAGTGATACAATAAAAGTACAAGAAGAAAACATAAATGTGAATACATGAATAATCTGATTTCAGAGAAAATATGTCTAATTATGATTTAAAACCCAGGTGCGACAAAAATTTAAAAATTTTATTACATAAAAATAAAACAGAAATCAAACTTCTGCATGGGAAATACAGGAACCAGCATAAATGCCCATATACATAGGAAAGTGTATAAATTGTGGTATATCTGCCAATGAAATACTATGCAGATGTAGGAAAGATTCAGGACTCTATGAATTCAAATGGAATGATATCCATGATAGGTTGTTAAGTGGCACACACACACTTACCTTTACAAAAAAGAAACACAAGAAGGATAAAACGGACACTATTGAGATTGTTTACCTATAGAGGATGAGTGGGAATAGTTTGTAGAGATGGGGTATATTTCTCTGAATATATCTTTTTGTAGAGTTTTGATATTTGGAGCTGGGTTAATACTTTAGATAAAAAAAGCAAAACAACAACAAAAAATACAAGAATATCAACAAAAAGAAAGCAACAGAATGAAAAAAATAGACACCAAATAGGATATAAACAGAAAAAATGGAAATAATTTTATTTCAATTGAATAACAATCACACCCAAGTAATGAAAGAAGAATTAACCCAAATAACTTTTGAACAATACACATTCCCTCAGGTTAAAGAAAAAAGAACTGTTAACTCATTTTGAACTCTTGTGTTTGGTTTGTTTTTCATGGTCGTATTGATTAGCAATTCTTAGGATTGAGCAGATAATTAGGTTATCGAGAATCTTCACAGCTGGAATGGTAGAGAAACGGGAAAGATGAGAGTAAATTGCACGGTGTTAGATTGGAATTCACTGTGCTTTGTGAGATTGAGAATGAAGTTAGGGTTTTGATAGATAAATTTATGACCTTTAGAAACACATGTGCATATGTGTATGAGTGTGTATATTTTTTCCCGTGTTCTGCCTTCTAAAAAGCTCCAGGAACAGGTCTAGAGAGGCCTAGATCTGTAACCTGAATGCAGCCGCCCAGGGTGAGGGTGCCAGCCCGGGTGTACGTATGCGTGAGTATGAGGGGCCATTCGTGACCATTTTGGTTCTATTTTATTACATTGACACTGAGAAATTGAAGGTTAAGACTTTAGATTCCCTTGCGTAGGGTTTTATTTTCTTGTCCTTACGAGACAATGCCAACAGACATCCAGTGATATAGGGCTTGTTGTGAGATCCTTCTCATTGCTCAAAAATAGGTATGAAGCTTAGAGTTTACAGTAGAAAGTAGATATTAAAAAACTACATGTTCCTGTTCTGGCTGAGATGGAATGAGCATGCTTCACACTTGTCTTCCAGTGAATGTAACTATGAAACATGGAGAGCATGCAGCCTGGAGAAATCCTCTGCACACTGAGAAGTAAATAGCAATAGGCAGATTGTAGACTTCGAAGTCACTAAATTGGAGAAGAGTTTACTACTTTATTTTTTTCCCCCACCCTGGCATCTCCTGCCTGAATTCAACAGAGCCAGCAAGTCAGAGGTGAGACGTGGCACAGAGAGAGTCCAGAGGAGACCCCTTCTCTGGGAGAGGGAACTCAATACTCAAAGGGAGTGCAGGAAATCAGGGCGGTTCTTTGAAATGATCGATAAAGTCGATTTGTCAGCAAGGCTGACAAACAAAAAAAGCGCGAAGGCACAAATTGCCCGTATGAGGAATGAAAGAGGGGATATCTCTCCAGATCTAGCAGATAGTAAAAGGATAATGAGTGAACCCTGTGAGCACCTGTGCACATGTAAATTTGATAACTTTGGTGAAATAAACCAACTACTAAAAAAAATCACAAACTACCAACATTCACTCAAGCTGTACCAAATTAAAAATGTTTCCTGTGTGAAAGGCACTGTTAAGGGAATAAAAAGACAAGCTATAGAGTTGGAGGGAATACTTGCAAGTTACAGACCCGATGAAGCACTGTATTTGTATCCAGAATACTTACTGAAGATCCATCACTGTCCCTGTAGTGGCTGTGTCCTCGGTACTGAACATCTGCATGCACCAAGTAGACAAAGGCGGCACTACCGTCTATGTGGGGGGTTCTCCCTGTGTGCCTTTTCTCCCTGTGGATTCTAGGTGACCGGTGTGGACTCCACTCTTCTCCAATAGCATGTGGTGCTTAGATACGTTTGGCTCTAACGTGTAATTTTTAAAACGGATTACCTCGAATAAAATGGAACAAAACTGGTAAGGATTTGAAACCGTAAGATTCACTTGATGGTCAATCCAGAATCAAAGTCTTAAAAAGGGAAATGTGAGAGAGCAGTGGTTTTTCCTCTTAACATTTGACTTGACTTAACATTGACTAATCATTCTAAGTCTCCCTGATTTTTCTTATGAAGCATCCACAAATCTATAGAAGCTTGTCTTCAACATTGTTTTTTTTTTTCTGTTATGTTAAATATAATGAGTGACTTAAAACGCGCCACCAGATGACTTTACTGATATTCCTGTTCTCTGATAACCATTGTCAGGGGGAAAACGGGAAAGACAGCTTTGCTTATAATGATGAAAACTGTGCTTGGCAAAGCACAGTTCCTGTGACTCCAGCAGGAGACGAAACTCAAATTGGATGTGAAAAAATATGTGGATGGGTGTTCAAATGACAAGGTAGAGTATAGAAGATAAATGACCCAAGGATACAGGCACAGTAATGTTTAAAACCAACTAAAAATCTGCCTCAGGGAGGAACTGCCCATCTCTGTGATGGCAAGCACATTCCAGGCTCATGCCAGCCTCCTGCATTTCAATATTGATGTGCCCTCTTTCAGATGTATGCACTGAGGTAAGGTAAGTGTTACTGGTTTACACAAGATAAATGACAGGGAAAAAAATCTGCATCAGTGAAAAAATACATCTGCCCCTTAGTCCTAATTCTTCTTAACATCTAAAACTTTAATATATTTGATGGGGTCTTGCTCTATAACATATGAATTATGGAAAAATGTTTTATAGTCATTTATCTTGATTTGCTGTGAAAAGTTCTTAGTATTCCTATTCTAATTTAATTTTCAATATGCCCTATTCATTCTCAAAAATTCCCTGTTTGGGGCTATAAATTATACCATTACCCTAATTATGAACTCATTCTAGTCTAATCTTTTAAGGGTTTTGACCAGGTTTTTTAAAAATTGCTATCTCTAGACTTCAAGACCATAAACAATCTATGTCGACTTAGACAGCAGAGTTCCTAGTTATCAAGATACTGCAATAGCTTCTGACTCAAAAAGTCAATCTCACTAACTCACAGCAATTAAAATCATGGCCTTCTAAGGGAGAATGTCAGGACTCAAGACCCCACCTTGTCATTCTCCTGCTGTATAACCTTGGGCAAGTTATTAACATCTATATATCTCATCCCCCTGATCTGTGAAAGGGAATAATAACAGCACTTGCCTTGTGGCGGTCACTGCAAAGATTAAAGGGGTTAACATATATAAAGCACTTTAAAAAGATTGGTGCATATTAAGCAGAATGTTTAAGTGATACTACCGTTAATTAAGTCTTCTTACTCGGCCTCATCATATGGAGACAGACTTTCAAAGTCTTTCCTTCTTCTTCACATCATCATGGAAAAATAATTACTAACTTGCCGTAGGTTTTCCATTGAATATTCAATCTGTGGCCACCTACTCATTTTCCTCTCTCATGCCTTTAACACCTACTTGCTCTGGCTCAGATCCAATTTTCTCTTCATTTGCTTATTTTGTTATGTATTTTATCTGTATCTAATATACCTCTGTGTTTCTCTAGGCATTCTAATAATAATTGGATATCTTCTGGATGTTACTCTTAAAGGTCAAAATCCTTTGACCTTTGTCTTAAAAGAGCATAATAAAATGTGGTAGAATTGATGGAAAGGAAAAATCTTCACATTTCTAAGTTTATTAAGCAGTTTTCTAATGCATAATACCATATTTGAATTTCACAAAATTGTGTTGTGTTCAAAAAGAAACAGAAATAAGACTAATATGTGGAATATTTAGGTATAGATTTAAGCTAAAGAGAAGGAAGACATTTCTAAGAGTCCAAAGTTTCAAAGATGTACTAATCTTATAAGTAATAAATTTCCAGCATGAGATGTACTCAAATATACGATGGGCAATGGTAATCCTTTGGTGCGTGGGAGGGTTGTAATCACAGGCTATATGGTTGGACCAACTGATAATTTTTCAGTTGCTTTTTCTATGAGATTTTTAGTTTTCAAATGCAAATAAGTGCATTTTTGGAAAATGTTTTAAATAGGAAAATTTGTAGTTATGTATTTTGCAAAATAAAAACTATCATTTCAATTAAAAGTTACCTGCTTTTAAATCAATTCTTTAAATCCAGCTTTTGGTTTTCGGCTTCCTGAGAATGAATTTAAACTGTTCGTGTTCCTTTGAAGCACACCAGGAAACCGTGTCCTCCTCTCTCTCTCCCTTGCTCTCCCAAGAGGAAGTTTTTAATGAGAATGGCATTGAAGGGCACAGTTCTGCTTTGCTTTGTATATATTTGTCTTTTTTGTATACATAACTTGAAGGGACTTGCTAATTATTGAAGAGCTGAAGAGCGAAAGAAATGATTATTTTGATTGGAGTGTCTGAAGACCAAGTGTGAGGCAGCGGTGATTAATTACTGTCCTTTCAGGAGTCATATAGGGCGACCTTTCGGTCTGGAAGATGTGAGGATCGCGGTGCGTGCATCTGCGTAGGGACGCTCATCATGGCGGTCTGAACCAAACCTGTCTGCTCCTGGAATCACTGCTGGCATTGACTGCTCTGCACTGGAGGCGTACAAATTAAAGTCCAGCTCTCCGTGGTAACAGGTTCCAGCTATGCAGGTACTGTCAAGGCTGATATGTGTTTCCTTGTTCTCCTCGCTCTGCATACCCCATGGTAAGGGATGGAAAGCAGAATCAAGTTGCATAAAACCCAAAGAAAGTCCCTCTTTCATTATTAGTCTCAATTTTTGAAACCTGCCAAGAGACTCTTCTAGAATAAAAGAGAAAAAAATAAGATAAGCTATGGATTTGTTCCTAACCAATGAGGGCTGCCTCATTGGGCCAAGAAAACGGGAGGAAAGAGGTAATTGAAAGTTAATCAGGAAGACATGGTTACCAGACCGAGCCATCTGAGAGAGGGACTTCAGGGAGGACGGAGACAGCTGCTAACATGCAGCCTGGGATGAAAGGCCTGACTGTTGTGGGAGCAGAAGGGCACATACGGGCCCCTATGAGATGTGCATAATAAATTGCGCTAAATTGTATGAAAAGCTAAGTATAATCAATCACCATTCTTGAAAATAATTCAGCAATTATGATCACAAATTAGTAATCCGTATATGTCCAGCTCAGATCTCTTTGTTTAGGTGCAGTCCCATAAATCGAACTTGAGTTACAAATCCGTAGCTGAATGCTCCATGAACACCGCAGTTTCACCATGTCCAAACTGGTCTCCAGCCTCCTATTCCCACCCCACCCACTCCGTCTCAAACCGTTTTCTTTTGCCATGGGTGAATCCATCCAACCCCTTCACCCAAGTAGGAGATTTGGGCACCATTCTCTAGTCTTTCTTTTCAAAACTTTCTCTTTCATAACCTATAATCGAGTAAGTGCTGTCAATAATGCTCGCTCTTTATCAACACTTCTGTTGCCTCAGTTCAGGTCTGTGATGTCATCCCAAGGACTACTGCCATTCACCTCCGCCTCCTGCTCTCAAAGGATGTCTGTTTAGAGAGAAGGTGATTGCATTATTCTCATTCTTTGCATTCTTCACCCCTTCTATATACCCGGGGGGGTCATAGTCAACATTTTTAGGACTAGCATCCAATGCTCTTTCTGCTCTGACCTCGCCCTACTCCGCCCTCCCTCTCCTCCTCCTAGGCCCCTGTCACTCAAGCTCTGCAGCTTGTCTTAGAGCAAATAGTGTGTGTCTAAACATCCCCTGCTCAGTCCACCTCTGTGCTCTGATGCAAGGTCCTTCCCTGTGTCTCTTGTGTGCACTTCTCATCCCTTAGCCCCTGTGGATTCTCCCTCAACTTTTGCAGCTTAAAGCAATCTCTCTCTCTTCACAACCCCCTCACCTTTCTACGATTGTGAACATACTTGATAAGGCGTTATTTGTTCACTTGTCCATCTTTCTATTTTTCTCTAAGCTTTTTGAAAAGAGGGACTATGTCTTACTCATGTATCAAGCCCTAGCTCCTGGCACAGAAGTTAATATGTTGCAGAGTTTCAATAATAGGCTAGGTAATTAAATTGATGAATAGATTATTATAATTCAGGCAGCTTTGAGTAAAGATTATAGGTTGCCGTCTTAGTTTTTGAGTGTAGAATAGAATCTGCAACCACGCTGAGCGTCACCTCCTTCATGCACGCCTTGTGTGCGGTGGGGACCTGGATGCTCAGCGCCCCTGGTGCCCTCCTGAGCTTGCTGCAGCTTCACAGTGCTCCCTGGGAGGCTCAGGCTCAGCCGGCTTTACATCTGTAGCTCAGTGGAGATGAGGAGGAGAAAAATTGTCACTGGGCCAAATGTTTATAATTAACTGATTAATGAATGCTAAAATGCCCAAAATGTCTTCTATAGAATGGTGGGCATGTGGCTTTTAGACGGGTTCCTTGGGGACTTATTTGCTGGGAAATAAATGCCACTTCTCAGACTACATATGATCAAGAGACTTGGCCTGGGAAAACTTTCCGCTTATGAGAAGGAGACTTTCAGAAGAAGAGAACTCCTTCAAAGACATTGTCAACATTTCATTTCCCAACAGACAGGACAGAGATGGCTCACTCTGGTTTGGATTCTAAGTGTTTTTAAGCTAGACTTACTTTTATTATAATACTTTAGGTAAGACCGCCAGAAGCCGGGCACAGTGGCTCACACCTATAATCCCAGTGCTTTGGGAGGCTGAGTGGGGAGGATCACTTGAGGTCAGGAATTCAGTCTGGGCAACATAGTGAGACCCTCATCTCCACAAAAAATAAGAAAAGAAATTAGCCAGGCGTGTTAACGGGCACCTGTAGTCCTAGCTACCCTGAAGGCTGAGGCGGGAGGGTGGCTTGAGCCCAGGAGTTTGAGGTTACAGTGAGCCAGGATTGAGCCACTGCACTTCAGCCTGGGAGTCGGAGCGAGATCCTACCTCTAAAAAATAAATAAATGAATAAATAAATGAATAAGTAAATAAAAAGACAATCAGAAAGAAATATTTCCAAAGAAGATTGTATATGCTTTTTAAAAAAATAACATGTCTTTGTGTTTTTTAGAGATTTTAAGCTAGATGATAAAATTATAATCTAATTTCGTCAAGATATAAGTGCCCTGTATATTTTTGTAGTAAGCCAAAGTATTTGTAAAAATGCACAAATTAGACACCTAATCTCATCTTTCAATAAAATATACATGGCCAAATATCAGAATTAAGCACATATTATCTGTTCATGTATCTATCCACTTGTGAAGGGGCATAAAACATGGAAGAACATGAGTAAGGTTTTATTTTCTGACTCTGACATTTACTAATCCTTTAATCACACAACATTTGTTCAGTCTCTCAGAGTACATTTCTTTAGCAGGAATGACTGAAGATTAAACTGATGAGTGGATATGTAAGTAGCATAATTCAGTTCCTGGATTATATCAGGAAGTCAATGAATGGAATTTCTTGCTTTGCTATTTTCATTTTTCTCCTTTTCATTCAATGAGCGACTTTTTAAGAGCCACCGGCTGGGCAGGGTGTGCACTGTCCTGCAGGAGTTCAGGCTCTGGTGATGACGAGCAGATGTGCCGGCAGAGAGGCCGCAGCAGGGCCACGGGGGTGAGGAGGGAAGCCACACAGGCAGACGGGACGCAGTGCGGGGGCACCTGCACTGATTTGCTTTATGAAGAAAAACTGTGTCTGCTGTGAGGAGAAGAAAGGAAGGTGCCAGGCCAGAGCGATAGGTCGGAGTAAGGGCACAGCGCACTCAGTTCAGGGGATCCCTAAACCCAAAGACGGGGAGGGGCAGACAACCAAATCACGTCCAGACGAATCATGGGGCCCTGTGCACGGAGCCAAGCAGAGTGGACCATGAACCCGGAATATTTTCTATTCGAGGACCCGTTTGTATAAAAATCTTTTCAAACATATTTTCCCCAACATTTAAAATTATGCCTGCATATGATAACTTACTATGTGATTTATTGAAATTAAATAAAACAGAATTTTTTACAAATTTTTTTGCAAAATAAATGAACAATATTTCAATACATTTTAAAATATATTATACTGACTAATTGTACAAAATCTATTAGTTCTCTTATTAGCATTATTATTATTATATTCTAGCACAGCATGATTGAACATATCTTATTATACTTTAAAATCTTGCTTTAACACGTTGTGATGTAACAAATTGAAGGTTTCATTCTAAGTTTGCTTTATTCCATTGATTAAAATTAGTGCCTGTCATATCCAAAGAAGAAACCTCACAGTGATATGCAGCTATAAATGGCAAGCATGCATGGTTGACTCTGTGTAGTACCATATTTATACTTTAAGATGCATATTGTTATTTGTTTTTACATTTTAACCCCTCTAAAACTGTTACATATCTTTCATTTTGCTATTTCTTAATTCAATAACATCTAATACTTCCAAAGATATATTTTTAATCTCATTCATCAATTATGCAAATTTTAATAAAAGTTAGCTGGTAAATTGCCACTATTCTGATGTGAATTCATTGCAACCTAATCAAAATATTTTTAATATTTTTAGCAGACAATTTAAAATCCTAATAATTTTGTTTCAGTTGAGAGAATTTTAAACAAGTTAGAAAATTCTGATTTCAAGTAATTTACTGTGAAAATATCAGTATTTTTGTAGTTTTCACATGTCATTTTTAGCAACAAAATCACACACAATGAAAACATTTCCGAATAACTGTTTTCAAAAAGCAATTTGTTCCTCACATTTTGTATAACTTGAAGACACAGATTAAAACAGGTTTTTTAAATTTAAAAATATCTAGTACATATGATACAACTAATTGCCCACATATAATGGCAAAAAAGTGAGGCAATTTGGAAAAAAAAACCCAGGATTTTATGAAAGGAAAATTATTAACTCATCTTTATGTTCAATAACTATTCCAAGTACTTTGTCATGAAGACATGGCTCAAATAAAAGTATCTTTATGACCTCTTCCATCACATTATAACACAAAATAAAAATAGCAATATATTTAGAAGCCTTGATTTTATTTAAATAGTATTTTGTACTACATTGTGCTGTTTTGGTGGCTTCAGCTTCTGTACCATAAGTACTTTGTCTGATGTGGTGGAGTCTGACTTGTAGTTCACCAGCTGTGTGTGTTATTCTATTAGTATAAATAGTGAGATTAGCTATCAAGACTAGGCAGGAGTTTGTTAATTGCATTTATGTGACTGAGTTCTAGCCAATGAATCTGCCCAGACATGACCTACTTCGCTTCCAATTATGGCCTATAGAAACTTCTCAATCTCAACTTTTCTTCCTTCTGGGACACCACAGAAAAATTGCAAAATACTTGCTGAAAACAAGGCAGCCAAAAAATGATGGCAACCTGCTGGCATCCTGAATCACCAAGTGTAAGAACACCCACCGACCAGGGCAATCCTCATGTTAATGTCCAGTGAGTTGGAATGGTATTTTGTTTTTGCCACTTATGATAGACAGAATCACGCCCCCTGCCCTCTAAATGTTCACATTCTATTCTTTGGAAGCTGTGAATACATTAGGTTGCAGGACAAAAGAGAGAGCATGGGTTGCAGATGCCATTGAGGTTGCTAATTAGCTGACTTTGGAGTATGGAGATTACCCTGGATTTCTCAGCAGGGCCCAATGTTACAAGAGTTCTTATAGGGGAAAAGGGAGGCAGAAGTGATTGTGTCAGAGTGACTCATGTGACAAAGACTCAACTGGCCACTGATGGACTCAAAGTGCAAAGAAGCCACAAGTCAAGAAACACAGGCAGCCTCTAGAAGCTGAAAAGGCAAAAAAACAGATTTTCCAAGATTTTCTCCTGGAGCCTTCAGAAGGCATACAGCCCTACTGACACCTTGATTTTATCCCATTTTGGACTTTTGACCTTCAGAACTGTACGCCAACAAATTGTGTTGCTTTAAGTCACTGATTATGCAATAATTTGTTAGAGCAGCAATAGGAATCTAATACAAGCACTCACATTGTATCTACTGAATTTTGGGTACCATTTAATACTTTAACTAAATTAGAAAATGATACTATGTGGTGTTTCTACCTTAGCATAAAACTAAAGTCCTTGGCATTGTGTTAGTAAATCTGTACTGAGTGTTGAGGTCAAATGTTTTCATAGGTTGGACCCTCAAAGGTCCATGTTACGAAGTGGAAGTATATTTGGTTAAACTATAGCTTAAAATAACCTGGCAGGTGACCATATGCATGATTAGCTGCAGCTTTACATGAAGTGGTTGGAAAGAGCCAGTTCGTAGGCTGTATTATTAGATACCATTAGCAAAGAACTATAAAAAAGAAAAAGTTCAGACTAAAATAGATGGCTTGCCAAGCAGAGATCAAAGCAAATAGAGAGGCCAAAGATCAAGAGGCCATAAGATGGAAAGATTGACGCTTCTGGAATCCTGTTAGTAAGATACGGACTAAAGAAGACTTTGAGTGACAAAAAAAGAAAAACCTGGTCGAAAAAACTGAAGCTCGTAGCAAAGATTAGAATAGGGGTGTGTGATTTCCTTTCAAGTCAATTTTTTAGATGGCCTTAAAGTGAATAATATGAAGGAGAGAGAGAGACAGTCAGAAACAGAGAGCTAGAGATGGGGGCAGGGGCTGCGGGGAGAGAGAAAGGTAGAAGAAAGTAGACCTAAGAACATGTTTAGAAAAAAAAAAGCAAAGATATTTACTGGTACATAAAACTAAATTGACTACAAGCAAATCAATCAGAAGCTTACAGAGTGTCTGAGAAAATTGTATTGCTAAAGAATCCAGGGGCCTTTACAAAAGCAGAACAACACAAAATTGATTATTTGAGGTTCGGAATAACTCTATACCCTCCCCTGACATCAGGAATCAGGTTGGGAAAGTCTTGCAGTCCCCAGTGAGGGGACCCTTCCCATCGTCGCCTTCAGATGAGACCACAGAGGACAATTGGCCAAAGGAAAGATTCCCAGGAGGAGGAGTCAAGAAAACAATGGACTTGGGGACCTTCCCCAGAAGGCAAAACCTTGTCAAGAACTAATGACTGCCCCCACAGGAAATGATAATTCTGTAAACTATAAATACTGTAAATTGCTACCTGGCATTTTTTTTCTTGTACGATGGAATTTTCCTTCCTTTCCGGTTCCTGCCACACCAGTGTTTGGGTGTACACTAGTTCATAGGGTATCAGACCATGAGGACCGCACTGGGAACTGGTGGAGGAGACGCTCATCACCTGGAAATCCTAGATCTTAAACTCTGTACAGTGATCGGATGTAACTACGTGCTGTCTCACGTGGGGAGAGGATGAGAGAGTTCCAAGCGTGGCAGCAAGGCTGGCATAGTACTTGGCTGGCATAGTATGTGGCAACCAATAGGGTAGACCAGGATGTTGGATAGCTGGTTGCCAAAGGTGTGTACTCTTTCATCTTGATCAGCCAGAGTGCATGTCCCAATCACACTTGCAGTTAGTGTGGACGTGGACTGCGTTTAGCTAATGGAATAAGAAGTGATGTTGTGATCACTTTTATGTTTCTTCATTTGTGACTTGATGCTGTTGAGCATAGGAATTTTGAATGTCACAGGTAGGAGCTGGCAGATCCTCATGATGGAAATAAATTGGATTCTGTAGATTGTTGACTAAGAAGACCTATGATAGATTTATAAATGAATAAAAATAAACTGATATATGGGGTTAAGCCACTGAAATGTTGATATTTCTTTGTTATTATCAACAAATATTACTTAAACTAATAACACTTAAATGTTACAATAAAAGCATTTTTATCTGATGCCATCTTTACAATGTTACCCTGAAATTATTTGTTTTTCTGTTTAAATGTTTGTTGGTTTGTTTTATGCTAGTCAAAGCAGTTGTTCCACCATAACTTAAGATGACATGTTTTTAATATGACTTAATAATTGGAGTATTTTCTTTCTTTCTTATTTTTTGACATACTCTTGATACTCAGTTTTTAAATATCTGGGTGGTCATGCTAAATTTATCCTGCCATTAGCAAATAAGTCCAGGGACAAAGTCTGTAAGCTTCATTGTTAATTAAAGTAGTACGAAGTAATGGTTCATAATATTGGTTATAAATATTAATACATATACTATATTTGTTAAATTTATGAAATGTACTGATATTATCTATATTTGAAAAACCTGAGAGATAAACATGAGAAAAATATTAATTCAAATGTGAAAATAAAAAGGCACAACTTGACTGAAGAAAATTTTAAATTGCAGAATCTGTTTTTGCTGCTTTAGACTCTATTCTTTTTCACTGTCTTTTTATGTAAAGTTCTTTCATTGAAATCTTAGTATTTCCTTTACTTTTATATTAGGTGCCATTTGTATTTACAACTAAGCTTGATTTTCAGAGGTAGACTTTTTGCCATTGATGTTTTCAGTTCTTATCTATGGTCGTAACAGATATCCCACATGTGGAAATTAAAAATATGGTGTAACTCAATCAATAACGTGGCTAAAATCAAACACTGGTGTGTTGAGGGTCCATGGTGTCATGGAACCTCTATCTACTCTAAGTGCAAATCTGTCTATGGGGGAGCCAACTATAATAATTCTCAGTCATTGAGCTTATTCACCCCCTTTACGAAGGGGGTGAAATATGAAGTTTGAAAGTGTCTGCAATTAACATTTCAAGGTAATTGCATCATGATATCACAACTGCTTCCTAACTTTTTATAAGGCAAACTGGCTGTATTTATTCTACCTTGGGGCCTGATATGTTCCAGTACTGGGGTTTCAGTATCTTATAGAGCTGATACTGTCCCTTTTACAGCACAGAGCATATTTAAAACAACTGACAGCAAACTGTCCAGGAATACAATGAAACACACGAAATATTCAAATCTCCCCAATAGATGCAATGAGAAACCATCATGCATATCAGTCAAGGTAGTCCAAAATGCAAGACCTACATAATTTGCAGGACCCAGTGCAAAATGAAAATGTGAGGTTCCCTATGCAAAAATCAGTAAGAATTTCAATAGCTTAATAAAATTTCAAAAGCTTAATAAAATTAAGCTTTGTGAAGAGATAGAGGGTGATGTATTTTGGAAGTTGTGTTCTAGAAAGTCTCTCTGACTGGTGAGATTTCAGTGGAGATGTACATGAAGAGAGGGGTCAGGTTGGATGGCTATCTCTGGGAAGAAAACTCCAGGTAGAGGAAAAGCAAGTTCAACTTTTTTGGTTGTGAGCTTGTGTGAGTGCTCCAGGAGCAGCAAGGTGAGGATGTGACCAAGGAGGAGAAGGCACAGTGGGGGCTTTGGGTTTTCTAGTAAGTAGCACAGGAGGGTCTTGTGCAGAGGAAGGCCATCATCTGCTTTACGATTTGAAGACCCTTTTGGCTAATGAGTGGAGAAGAGCCCAGAGTAGGGCAGGAATAAAACTCAGAAGCCAATGTAATGGCACAGGAGAAGAATGTGGCTTGGACTGGTAGAGTGGGAGCATTGATAGAAAGAAATGAGTTCTGGGCATGTTTTGCAGATAGAAACTCAACAGGATTTCCTGATTGTTTGGATGTGGAGTATAAAACAGTCAGGAGCTCTAAGGTGTTAGACATCAGCAGCCATAGAATGAAATTACCTTTTGCAGAAATGATCGTATGGTCTCCCAAAGAGTAGGGTAGTATGGAAAGAAGTCCAGAGTTTTGTTCTGGATACATTAGGTTTGAGACATCATAAAGTGATGAATGAAAATGTTATATATACATTTAGAAATATGGAGTATAAGTTGTGGAAGGGTTTGTGCCTGACAGAGGAAGTAAGAGAGAATTTAGGGTGCAGGTATTGAAGAGATACTGTAGGACTGGGTATAGTCAGAGAGGAGAAAATGGTGGGGAGACTGAGGCCTAGAAAATGCCAATCCTCAGACTTCAGATGAATCAAGCCAATCACTCAAGAAAATGGGAAGAAATGCCCAGTAAAATAGGAGGAGGAAAATAAAAAGGGCGGTGTCCCAGCTGTCAAGTGAAGCAAATATTTCAGATAGGAAAGAGTGGCCACGGTGTCTAATGCTGCTGGCGGGGTGAGTGAGATGAAGGCTAACAGATCTTCATGTCACTTTGCAATATGAATCTCATAGGTGACCCTGACTGATGACTCAGATTTAGATAGTGAGGGAAAAGCAAAGGACATTCCACAATGACACGCAATTTGGAATGAGCAGAGGACAAAGCATTTAGATTTGTAGCGTGTAATCTGAAGGAAGAAAGTTGATGAAATTGCCAATGGAAGATATGTAGCCAACTGAAAGAATTAAGAGGAGATGATTTCTAATGAGCATACGTTTGGATTACACTACATGCTGTGTGCCTGTCTCACATGTGGCCCAGAAAGAAATTAAGTGATATTCCCCCCATTTTTCAGAGAAGACACTAAGTTCTGAAAGTCTTTGCTACATGCCTGAAGTTGTAGGGCTGTTGCTAGCACTGTGGTCAGGATCCCAGCTGTTGTGGTTTTAACTTTCAAGCCCAAGGCCATCACAGCACATGACCACATTATAATATAAGCATTTGAATCATATCTTCATGGTTTTCCTATACCTCAGAGCAATGACGCAAGTGTCTTTTGAAGTTTTACTATTTGAAAAAGGGTTAAGAAACTGGAATTGAAAGAGAGAAATAAGGTAATGTGGGCAGACATACATGAAGAAAAAGATTTAAAAAACGTAATATTGGGATGAATAACAGAAGCTAAAAGTGAGCCTTAAAGTTTCCTGCCTTTATCTTCAAGGGAGAAGGCACTGTGACAGAGTCCAGGGAGCTGGAAGCAAGACCTTGGTCTACCCTGTCCTGATATGTTAAGTGTGCTCCCAAATAAAGTGGTCAGAGCAGGCCTATAGCCATGAAATCCAATAGCGCTGGGCAGGTTAAACTAAGCTTATCCAGGCGTTGAAGGTCTTCTGTCTTTGGGACTAATCATGGGTGTAGAAAGATAGAAATGAGTAGGCAGGGTGACTGCTCAAACCAGAAAAGTTGCTGACTTTTACAGTTATGGGCAGGAATATATCAACGTAGAATAGTTTTTAGTCACTTCCTGATGTTTCCTTGAGCTAAATACCATAGAAACCCTGCTTGGCACAATCTATTAGGAACTGGTGGTATTGAATTACTAGCAATTTATTTCTAGCCTGCTACAGGTCAAGGTAGCTACTAGAATCGAATCCAAGCAAGTAACAGGAAATAAAAACACAGAACAAAATCATAAATGATTTCAGAGAATCGCTCCAGGATTCTGAGATCCTAGTTGCCATAGCAAGAGTGAACTGACGATATTTGACATCAGATTCTTTGGTTTCATGTTCAGGGAAAGAAAAAACAAAAGTCCCACATTAAGCTCATGGTTCTTCGGATGAGGGTTAATTGATGAGACTAAACAACAGCATGGAAAGATATAAAGGTAGACACACAGACCAATGGAACAGAATAGAGAACCCAGAAATGAAACCATTTACCTACAACCAATTGATTTTTGACAAATTAGACAAAAAAACATATACTGGGAAAATGGTGCCTGATTCACTAAATGTTGCTGGGAAAAGTGGACAGCCACATGCAGAAACTGGATTTCTATCACCATATACAAAAGTTAACTCAAAATGGATTAAAGACTTAATGTAAGACCTGAAACCATAGAAATTCTAAAAGAAAACATAGGAAAAACTCTTCTAGATATTGGCCTTGGCAAAGAATTTATGACTAACACCCCCAAAACAAATACAGTGACAACAAAAATAAATAAATAGGACTTAATTAAACTAAAAAGTTTCTACACAGTAAAGGAAATAATCAACAAAGTAAATAGACAACCTACAGAATGGAAGAAAATATTTACGAACTATACATCTGACAAAGGACTAATATCCAGAATCTACAAAGAACTCAAGCAAATCAGCAGGAAAGAAAAATAACCCCACCAAAAAGTGGGCAAAAGAAATCAACAGATTTTTTTTTTCAAAAGGAGATATACAATGGCTGACAAACATATGAAAAAATGCTCAACATCACTAACCATCAGGGAAATGCAAATTAAAACCACAATGAGATAACACTTTACTCCTGTCAAAATGGCCATTGCCAATAAGACAAAAAACTATAGAAGTTGGTACGGATGCAGTGAAAAGGGAATGTTCACATACACCGTTGGTGGGAATATAAACTGGTATAACCTCTACAGAAAACAGTATAGAGATTCCTCCAAGAACTAAAAGTAGACCTATCGTTTGATCAGCAATCCCACTACTGAGTATGTACTCAAAGGGAAAGAGGTCATTGTATCAAAAAGTCACCAGCACCTGAATGTTTATCACAGTGCAATTTATAATAGCCAAGATATGGAATCAACATAAGTGCCCATCAACAGATGAGTGGATAAAGAAAATGTGGTGTATATATACCATGGAGTATCACTAGGCTATAAAAAGGAATGAAATAATGTCTTTTGCAGCAACTTGGATGGAACTGGAGACCATTATCCTAAGTGATGCATCTTAGGAATGTTAAAGCAAACACCGCATATTATCACTTGTAAGTGGTATGCTAAGTGATGGGATATATATGGTCATAAAGTGGTGTAACAGACATTGTAAACTAAGAAGGGAGGAGGATGGAAAGGGGGTGAAGGATAAAAATTACCCATCAGGTACAATGTACATCATTTTGGTGACAGGTGCACTAAAAGCCCTGATTTCAGCATTATACAATTCATCCATGTAGCCAAAAACACTTGTACCCCCTAAATCTACTGAAATAATAATAAAACAACAGCAAAAACCAAATTCTATTTGATTTTGTAAGGTTTCAAAAGTTAAAATACAAAAAAATGTCTGTCAGGCTCTTCACACAAATATTGTTACTGCAACATTTTTGTTTAGTCATCAAAGCTCTGTGATACTGAGTCTGCTGGGATTTTGTTTGAGATTACTGTAGAAGTTGAACGTGGACCCATTGAGACCTTCCGGTGTCTGCACACTTCATTTCTCTGCCATTATTCTCTGCCACACTGTCTTTGATGGCTCATTTTCTTCCTATTGCTTTGCATTAAGCCATCTGGAATCTCTGTATTAGTGTAAACAAATTGTCAAACATCACCGATTCTTAAAAGCATCCCTCTCAAGGATCAGTGCAGCCTGGGAAAGGGGGGAGGGGCTGGACCTACAATTACATATGCTCCTGAATCAACCCCACATGCTTTCTCTCCCCCTTCCCTCCTTCCTGCAAACCCAACATAAACATCACACACTGTATGTTGTTCCTGTGGCTGTTGTGGGCATAGAAACATGGCTGAGAGCCATCTCTCTATCTCTTCAAACTCTTCACCATTGACTCACTTGATTCTCTGTCTTCACGAGACATAATCCCTCCCCCTACCCATCCAGACACACTTAATTCCTGAAGTTCCCAAGATGCTAGGCTGTCGATATTCCCAAATCCCAATGGTTATGAAGGAAGCATTCTACTTCCCCAGCACCTTTCCCAGGCCATTATTGTGTCAGTGAAGAGGAGAAACGTGTGTGTTGTGTGGTTCAGCTTTCCATGCACACCACCCCACTAACGAATGGCTTCCCCCATTTGTTGACAATGTTGTCCCCTACAGTCCTGTTTTACCTGTGCTGAGGCTTGCATCACCTCTCATCACTTTGGTGCCCAAGGTGAGAGCCTCTAGACACCTCAGCCTCCCAGCTGCTCGAATCCCCATTTCAGTACCTCGGACTCCATCAGACAGCAACCTCGCATTGCCCAGACCTGCGTTAGGTCACCCAGCTGGATTTGCCATGGGAATTGGCCCATGGCAAAATCTTTAATTCCCTTATTTAGCTCACTCCACATGATCCACTGACCTGTGTCTTTTCCCACTTCATTCCCCACTGTCTTCTCCAGCTTCCTGAGAACTCCAGCCATTTGATTTTCCTTATTTCTCTGAACCTTTCACTTCCATATAAACTTCATTCTTGCCTCTGACATATGCGTTGCAAGATGACCAACCAATAAAGTGATAGATCTGCAAAGCTGGTCAAGGAGAAATAGATTTAGGAAGTATGAGAAGGCAGAGGGAAACACGACAGATGTGCTCACCATCTGAAGTGATGTTATGCCGGAAAAGAGGAAAAAGAACGTTGTTCCACACAGCCCCCTCCAGAGCAGTCCTTAACCCCAGCTGGGAGATTTATTAGCACAAACTGTTTGTGTCTTGTGTAAAGTAGAGCAGAATCAACACTGTATTTTAAGTGTGTCTTGCTTGTTTCCTTTGATAGCTGGTTCACCCTTCACTCCTAGAACAGCACCTGGCCCATAGAAGGCAATAAATACATGCATGCTATTGAATGGCTGAATAAATAAAGGAATGAATTTTTTAAGCATAAAACAAGCTCTTGTGCCAGGAACAGTGCGCTGACCGTTCCATACAGCAGCTGAAGCGTGCAGCCATTTCTGTCACATCATCAGTAGTCACGGCGACCCCGCTCCCAGGCAAGTCCGCTGCACATGTGATACGAGCTAAAGCAGAAAATAAATGAAAAGAGCTACTCCAGGCGACAAAACTAGGCCCAGCAGATGAAAAATATAATTTGATACAAAAAAGCCTTCTAACCATAAATGTATATATATGTATATATATATGTATTTTGATGTAGAGAGAAAAAAGTTGAGCTAGATGGCTGAGAATCAAACACATTAATTTTCATAATTAGAAACTGGGTCTTTAGAACATAGACTTTGCCCGCAGTCATTTTTACTTTCGGGAAGCTGTCCTTGAAGCTGGAGAGGTGCCGAAATGTTGGGAAGAGGATCCAGCCAACGATCTCCAAGGCCTCTGGGTTGGGCCCACACTTGGCAGAAGAAAGACCAGGCTAGTTCAGATCTGCCCTCAAATTGTTCCTTCCTTAGACACTTACATTTTGAATCAAATCTCGTTCTCATCTATAATCTTAATAAGACTTACTTAATGAAAACTTAAGAAATAGGACAGAGTCCTAATAACTTTTATGAGGTCAGAGGAAGGTGGAATACAGGACATTCTCCAGTTTGACTAGAAGGGGTTTTGGAGGGAGCCACAGTGGAAAAGCTTAGACCCTCAGAAGGCATTTCGGACACGCGGGGAAGGGAAACGGTCAAGGAAGGCATCGTCCAATGATGGGAAAGAGAGAAAATTCTCCTTTATGAATTTGCCTGGGACCTACTCAGCAAAGAAGCCTTAGGCCCTACCTGTAGCAAGGCCTTTCATAAGTTGGAAGAGATCTGAAATCCATCCACTTCATATTTTATAAATGTGCATATTCGGGCATCAAAAGCTTAAATACATGTCTCAAGTTTACCTGACAACTATGTAGAACCTGGGTCATCTGACAGACTTATTGAATTATTTCACATTGTTTTTGTACATAGGCTGTTGAATCAGTTTCCAGTTATGTCTTAGGTATTTGAATTACCTAGTCTGCCTTGGATAAATTTCATCAAAGTATTCAAAGTAGTGATATTATTATTTAGAACCTGAGACATAAATATTTTAGATGTTTGACCTGCCCTTTTTGAAATCCATGATTCCCATAACTTTCATATCTTGAATATATAGAAGAAAAAATTTTCTTTCTATGAAAATAGGGAAGAAAACCCAAATTGAAATACTAGTGACCACATATGACAACCCTTCAGCATGGAGTCATGTGGATAGAAATGAGAGGTTGGTCACTGACATGGCCCAGGCCTAGTCTCTGAGGCTGTCAGTGAAATACTCATTCTTTGAAACTGATTGAACATGTCCAAGTGTGCAGAGCATCTTATTGATGTTTCAGCTCATTTAATTCCCATGTCAAGTCTATGAGGTAGGTGTTATGCCCATATTCCAAATGAAGCGACCAAGGCCCCCAGAATGTAAGGGCCCCACCCAAGGCTCAAGGATTCCAGTGTACCTGATGCTAGTCACTGTTCTCCATTGTGTCACTTCTGGGGTAATTTGTGCCCTTCACTTGTGAATCATAGGAGGGTCCCTCCACCATCGGGGACCTGCCCATGAACCTCCTACGGGAGGTTTTCCACAAGTTTGCTTCTAACTTCAGACCACGGAGTTGGCCCATTCACAAAGGCCCTGGGGACCACTGCATTCAGCCTTACTTGTCAACATCCGGTTCTGTCCCTGTGCAGAAGGAAGGGAGCTTCTGGGGACCAAGTGCTTGAGTACAAATGCTCCAAGGGAGAGCCAGGCAAAGCGGGAGAACTCTGGATTCAAGGATGAGACGACCCCTACAGCAGGCGTCCCCTTCGTTTGCCTCCCCTTTATCCTCCCTTGTCATCTCTCCTCTTCCCCTCACGACCTGTTCCTCCGGCTCTTCTCTTTTCTTTCTGAGTTGCTGTTGTTCCCTCCGTGTTCCTCTCTTGGTCTCTTTCCCTCTCCCACTCGCCTCGTCGTTTTCTCCACATCACTCTTCCTTTCAGGTGCACCACAGTCACCGCGTCGCCCCACGCAGTGCAGGATTCTGCTTCTGGTTCCTTCAGCATTCCGGTTTCCTGCTTCAAGCTCATCTCTGCATGTTAAGTATGGCTTGAACTTTTCCCCTCCTTCAAAAGTGTTGTTTCTTCCAAATGCTCATAAGCACTTCTAACCACTTGCAGTGTGTTTTGATTTGCCAGCTGTTTCTTCCTGGCTCTCATATGAAGTTCCCGTCATCTGCTTGCCATGTAGAAAAAGGGAATGCAAAAATACGTACTTGAACCTCTATTTCTAGCCTTGCCCTCACTTCCAGCCACTGTGGGATGCAGAGCCAGGTCCTCCTTGGAATGGCACAGCATAGCAGTGCTCAGTTCCCACGTGAAGATAATGAACGACAAAGAAGCCACACTCGGTGGCCACATTGTACGGGGGATCAGAGAGAAAGCAGGAAGGAACTGAACAGTTGTTCAGCTGCATGGTAGGAACAGGGAGGAAGAAGTTACAGTCTCATCTCCCAGACTTGCCATTATCCCCTCAGCCTCTGGGATCTGATTTGGAACCTGGGGCGGGGCGAAAGGAGAAGATTTGTGTGAGTCCTCAGCTCTTTTGGGGCCTCAGAGGGCTATGAAGGTAGGACCACGTACCTTGAAGGCCTTGTCTGAAGTCATAAATTCTTCTGTAACTTAATCTTTTTTATTATCACTTACTTTCTCTGTAAAATAGAGACAACAATGTTTATGTCCAATTCGTGTTATGTGAATTCAGGGAGAAAATATTTTTGTAATATTTGGTTGATGATATGAGAGATTCCGTTAGGTTTGTGAGGTCTGGAAGGCAAGTTTCCTAACTCAGAAACAGTGTTCAGAGAGGATTTTAATATCATGAAATAGTCACGTGCACGTCCATTGGTTTTTCTCGAATGCAGGGCTCAGGGACTCTTTGGGAGCACTGAGCCCTCTCCTCCATCAGCATTCAGAGACGTTCCTACCTAATGGGTACTCAGGCCTTCAGCACGGTGGATGGCTATCCTACAAAATACGTCCTGCAGATGACAGCAAATGGCCACCTTCATTGCTGCTGCCCTTGTTTGGATCTGTACTGTCCTTACACCTGGGCAACCAAGGGCCCTGCCCTGGGCCCTGTACTCTAGAATGCCCAGAGCTGCCTTTCCTCAGCTATGTCCTTCCACCAGGGCACTCAGAAGCAATGCCGAGGAGATACCCTGTCCCCACTTTTCTAGGTCTTACTCTGGGAACCTGAGACACCAGTTTCTTCTTCCAGGGCTTGTGCAGTGTGATGGGTGTGCACACCCTTATTCCAGGAGGTGAGAGGTATGGGTGGAGCTTGGCCACGAAGGCTACTGTGTCCAAATGTGCATGCATCCCCCTTTAAGGAATAAGAAAGAGCCACAATGAGAGAGAAGGGCATGGGCTGGCTGCAGCCACTTGATCTCGCTTCAGAGCTCACGGATGTTGGGAGGGTGTCCATGGGCCAGGCCACTGTCATCCTCAAATGCACCAGTTTCCTAACTATTAATAAAACTGGGTTTCCTGGTTTTGCTTCAGTCCACTCTGTACACTGAAGCCAAAGGGATCTTTTAAAAGGAAAATAAGATCAGGTCATTCTCTGTTTAAAATCCCCCGTGAGTCCTTTGCAGTGGGAAGGAGATCTGCACTCCTTACCCCACCGCATGTCCCCGCACAGCTGCGTCCTGAACCTGCGCACCTTGCTCTTGTCACTTTCTCCCCGTCCCTCTGACTCAGCCGCCTGCCCTTTTCTCGCCCACAGTGGTGCATATCTTGCTCCCTTCTCAGTCTTGGCACCTGCAGCCGTCCCTCTGCTCCCAGCCATCTCCCTGCATGGCATTTGATCCCAATCCTTTCGGTCAAATCCTCAGATACGGCTTGCACCCTCTTTCCAAGCCTTTACCAGTCCCTCTTCTTACCATAATCTGTATTTTGGAAAATATTTTTTTAATGTTACATCATCTATGTTCACATTTATATATACATCGCCATGTCCCCCCAGCCGTGCTGAGCAGGGGCTTTCAGTGCCTGGTAAAGTGTTTCGTCCTCGCTGCCTGTGACAGTGTCTGGCTCACCCTGGGCATTGCCTGAATGAGTGACTTGAAGGTTCTGAAAAACTCTGCATGTGAGAGGGATGGAATTAGGACTCCAAGAGGTTCACTGTGCATTTGGGATAGTTCCAGAACAGCATGCCTGGGTGTCCCAGGGGCGATGGTCCGCATCCTGCTTGAGGGGATTCTTGCCCCTCCCACCCCCATATGCATCCACTAAGGGGGCAGCTGGTGCAGTCTCCAGGGAGAAGGCTGCGGTGTAAAGCAACCACGCCATGGGGGATCAGCGGCTCCCCAGCGGCCCCTCCCACTAGAAACCCAGGCCAGGAAAAGCAGCAGGTCCCAGTGTAGAGAAGCCGTGAAGAAGAAAACACAGGGACGGACCCCACGGGCTGCACAGTGTGACCAGAGCAGCAATGGGTGGGCTGTGAAGAGAGATGAGGCCAATGCAGCTGAGGGAGGGGGTTGTCGCACTATTTTATGTGACTCAAAGCTTCCCCCCAGCTCCCCTCTTCCGATCCAGTCCCTGTGACAGCACCTACAGCAAAGTTTAGGTCTTAGGGGTTATTCCTATAGCCTATGTAACTGTTCTGGGAACTGTAAGTACCATCTGGAAGTGAGATTTGGGGAAACTTTGCAGTTAATGGTAGTCAGAGGTGCACGGTGAGATTTGGAGTCCTAATGCACATGGGTCCCATTCATAATACCTGTGCAGATGAAGCCTGAGACACACTGGCCACCTACGTGGCATCGGAGCCAGTGACTACTTATAGTTCATGGACTCAGTCCGGCCCCCACATGACTCCTGTCGCACAGACCAAAGACAAGATCCCTAATAAACACACAATACTCCGTTTCTCTGTGTTGGAAAGTTTTGAAGGTCTTCTTAGACAGTCAAATGTTTCCTAAAAACTGGCGTAATTTTAGGATTCTCCAAGTCTCATGAGGAAAGGCTTGTCCAAGCCACAAAATTAATGTGACCAGCTTATGTACTAGGAGTCTCCCCCATGAAGCTGAGTGGGCCATGCATGTTGGTGGTCTCCAGCACTGCTAGGTGAGTAGATTAGGTCTTTCAGAAAATAAACATTGTCACCCTAACATCCATTCCAGAGGATTATGTGGAAGAATATAATTGAAATGTGGCTGTGAAAGTGGGTAGACTTTCCTCCAGAGCAGGCTTTTCTGGGATTTGCAGAGTAGCTCAATCTGTTCTGGAAGGAAGACCCGATGTATAAGTCCTTCTTCAAGGAAGACAGGATGGTCAGACCTCCGTAAGCTCATCTTAAGGAAGGGGATGCTTGGATTGGTTTTCTAGTACTATGGCTTGAAGGTGTTTCCCAAAGTTCATGTATTGGCAACTCAGTCCCCAGTACCACACTGTTGAGAAGCGGGACCTTTCCGAGGCGATCAGGTCACGAGTGCTCTGCGTGTGTGAGTGGACTCATGCTGCTGTCTTGGGAGTGGGTTTGTTCTCTCGAGAGTTGGTTTGTCACAAAAGTGAGTTTGCTTGCCTCTTGCTTACTTTCATCCTCTCTCCCCTCGCACCTTCTGCCACGGGATGATGCAGCAAGAAGGCCTTACCAGGTGCCGGCACCTTGACATTGGACTTCCCGGCCTCCAGAACTGCAAAAAGTAATTTCTTTTCTTTATAAACTACCCAGTCTGTGCTGTTCTGTTACAACAGCACGAAACAGGCAAAGACAGGACATACGGTTCAGGGGTATATGATATCTACTCAACCTCTTGAGAAAAGTTGTGTGGTATTTAGAGGAGACCTGCGTTTCTGTTCAGAGATCAATGAAAAGGTCCACTTGATGGCTGAGCCTGGATCACAGTGAGAGTCAGCAAACAATGATGTCTCCTCTTCCTAGTCCTTAGCCCCTTGGGACTATAAGGAGAAAACTGAATTCATGTGTGTAAAACTAAAAATACAAAAGAAGTTTCCACCCAGATATTCATTCTCTACCCATGTTACCAATTGATTTATTTATTTCATTGCAACAGAATTACTTTTTTTTCAGCTTATCTCGAACTACAAGAATTGGAGTAATTGCTTTGTCATCAGTAATTCATTTTCATTCTCCTGTGCTTAAAGTTGCAGCTAAAGTAGAGCAGTTACACACACTGAAACCACGCTTTATAAGATTAATTTCACATATTCTAAAATTCACTAGGCAAAATCATGCACTACTTAATTCCTGCAGCACTTGAATGCTATTTAAGGGGAAAGAGGAAAATAAATCAGAGAGCATTACCCTTGATTTCAAAGACATTTGAAAAAGCTCTGAGTGTGCTGCTTTTTTTAAGCCAGAAAATGACAGAAGTTGTCCGAGAGGGATAAGGGAATTGAGAAGCAAGGGCCCAGCCTCAGACCTAAGGAAGCACTCCCAGGTAAATCCTTCTTTTCCAAAAGGTAGTCCAAGACTGATAACATGGCATTATTTCCAGCTAAAAAGATTGATTGTTTAATCACTTGAGATAATTATTCACCATCATTCTTGACTTATTTTGCTCTTATCAAACCAAATCTTTATAATCTTTGCAGAAATTTTATACTGATAATAAGTTCCATAATGACACACTTAATGCTTGTGGCATTAGTAATCTGGCAGCAAAAGATAGGATTGAATTAATACCTGTAATGAATCGGTTTACTGTGGGTGATTAATAGAGGGCTTTAAACTCAAATATCCAAAGCATGACATTTGAAATCACATCCTTTTATTCTTCAGGAAAAGAGACCTGCCATAACCTGAAATGTTTATTATTAGGACAATCAGTTTATCATAATATCTGGGTGAGCGTAAGGCCTCACTCATTCTGCTGGTGCATAATTATGATGTGTACGTGAATGTGGGAGTTTCCATTCTTGCTGGAAATCTGCACTGATGCAACTAGGAAGCTCACGGCTGTAGGGGCCTGGACTCCCCCAGGGGGCATGAACCGCACTATGCAGAGGCTTTCCAGGACAAATCGCTCCTGTTTTAGAATTTTTATTTTGAAACTTCCATGTCTCATCTCTGTCCAGGTGTGCTGTGGGGTAGGGTTTGGGGGCTGTGGTTTGTCCAGTAGGGAGGAGTTTCCTACTCCTGACATTGTTTAGAAAGACTGGGGCATGGTGATCTCTGGTTGGTTATTGTGGCTGGGTTCTCTACCCTGAAGGCCCCCCTATTGTCTGGGTCAGGATCACCCTCCTCACTAGCAGCCACCCTGCCTGGCCAGGCCAGCACTGGCTCAGCTCCCACCTCCCACATGACCCACGGGGTTTGGGATGAGGGTAGTGATCACAAGGCACTTTCTCCCTCATTTAAAATCATAATCTAATTTTCTAGCCTCAACAAACTTTTCAGTTTTCTGAACAGAGAAGAAATCTGTCCTGTATTTGAAACAACTGATGACAGATTTAAGCAGAGCAATAGCTTATTTATCTGGTGAGTGAATTTTCTAGATATCACTTTCCTGCCATAAGCTTAAATGTAAACACAATGTGTTCCTCTAGCCATTAAGAAAACATTGCTAGCAGAGCTGCATTCATCATGCGATACGACCATTTTTGTTTTGAAATCTTGGTTAAGGTATGCTGACACTCATCTAGGCAATGTGCAGTCATTCACAGAAGATGAATTTAAATGAGATAATGCATTTTCTAAAGCACTAGGTAAACTTTAAAATGTTATATAATGTAAAATGCTATGATTGTAAAGTGAGCTAAGCACTTAGTTTTACCCACCACTGTAGCAAACCTTGGCAACTTAAAGGGAATTGGTTCTAAGTATTCTGTAAATCAGGAAATCTTGTGAGTATTTAGATATAAATAAAGAAAAGGAGAAGTTGCCGAGCTTGTGTGATTGTATTCTTCTCTTTTCTTCTTTCTCTTTCTCTCTCTGAATTTTTCCCTTTTTAAGGAAAATCGTAATTTTAATATATTAATTCATGTACTTATGTATTTTCCTGGTTTGCATGCTTTAAGGACCTACCATGTTCCTGGTACTATGGCTCAAGGAAAAGGCTGAGATCAGATAACTTTTGGGGGCATCTAAACAAACATAATGGGGATTTTTTTTCTTTAAGAAACTGAGCATCACTGCTTTTCCCACTATTTAGGATTTTCTTACTGAGAAAGAGTTCCTCATGGTATCACCTTCCTGTCCAAAACCACTAGATCTTTATAACTCAATGCTTCAACACCTGCTATGAAAATCTGCACCATCGGTGTTCGACACTATAATGGCATTATCACAGCAGTACAATGGTATTATCTAACTACATTACTTCTTACTTAGGATGTGGAGGAGATTAGCTTACAATTTTTATATTAATTACTGAGAGTAATATGGGACTTATCTTTGGACTCCTAAAGTAAGTACAATTTGCATTTCAGATAGTTTATTTACATAAAAAATAAAAATTATTTTTTAATGTTATTCTTATACATGAAATTAAAGAGGGAGTAACATATATTTAACCAAGAAAAAACTATAGAAAACAGAGATTGCGCTCAAGCAAAATTACCACAGATACATAAAATCAACATGTAAATCAAGGCAGAGCAGAACAGAAAGTTCAGGAAATTAAATCATGGAAGAAGAGGTCTGGCTGAAGATCCCACACTGTAGAGCTGAGGTGCCCAGATACCCAATGTCTAGGAAGAGCAACAACAACAACAAAACGGTGAGGGAGTGAGATGGGAATGCTCAGAATCACAAGTTAACACAACTGACAAAGATGATGACAGACAAAAGTAGGCAGGAGAAGTAAAAAGTACACAGTCCTGTGTTTTATAACAGAAGTTAGAAGACTTTAAGTTAGAATGATTATGAACCAATTGTAATATGATATTTTGCAGCCTTGTCAAAAGTTCATAACTGGATAAATTTTAAACAGCTTCTTTAGCTTACACTTCCCTATACTTAGTAAAAATTAAACAGATTGTAATTCTTACAACCAAAAGCAAAATAGGCAAGATACAAAGAAGAATTGTAAGAACATACATCCAGTGGACAGACAGAAGTTGGGTTTATTTTAATAGAGATATATTTACAGGGATAATCTTTTCAAACAGCCTCATCTCATTAAATGCTACCCCATTCTTCAATTCTGGCATGGACAGCTTTCTCCCAGGAGTCAGAAACCATGCTGCAGGGTGCTGCAGGTCCCGCTGACCTTGACCTCTACTCCAGTGGTGACAGCCTTCTCTATAGGGACATGCAGCCAGTGCATGCCTGGCACGGGGAAACAGGACCCTCTGAAGCCAGGTGGTCTTAGTGGCACTGAAAGATTGGTAGGCAAGGCTGCAGAGACTCAAGGTGTTATAGACCCAGTCAAGTCGTTTTCACTGTTATTGTTGGAAATCTGAGTTTATTCAGAAGAGATGTTGCCATTGTCTGGTTCACCCTTTTCTGGAGGTGAATGAGGCAGCTAGAACAAAGAGCTACATGGAATAGGTTTGTTAGGGAGGTTCTGTTTATGATTATTATTTGCTCCACAGACTAAATAAGAGAAACTTGTACATAAAAATAAGGTATGGAAGATCTCATTCTATTTTACAACCAGGATACAAATTAGAATCAAAGAGGAGAGAGATGATTTATGATGGGTGGAATCTGGATCAAGCTGGCTTAGAAAGAGGAAGGGACAAATGGGAGTGGAAAAGAAGGAAGGAAACTGTAGGAGAATTACTGGAATAGTGGGGATGGAGGGAATTTCAACAGGGCTTGTCCCACTCAAAACAGAAGGGATGTGGAATACATATTTTTTTTTCCTTAGTTTCCTTCTATTCTCTCATTTGAACTGAGACCTCAAGTAGTATTCAGATATTTCTATTTTTCATGAATTTTAAAAAGACTGGAGCTTTATTATATTCCATTTTGGATACTGATGTTATATATGTGTGCCTACAATAATCATTTTCTTGATAAAATGGAATTTAGCATGGAAAATTAAATCTTTGACAATTTCAACATTAATAGGCTAAGTAATAATGAATCTTTGTCATAGAAATATATGTCACTGAAATGTACACAATAATAAGTTTGACCTCTACCTGTTTAAGAACTTTTGGCATGCTAATGATCTCCTTTGTATATATACACACGGGTAGAATTATAAGTATTGTAAAGTTATGCTTTGTACTTCAAATACAATGGCTGAGGAGGTTTCATTTCAGCATTAGCTTTTTAGAAGAGGGATTAAATGGAAATCCTCTTATTTCTCTATCTGTGAAAGGTTAAAACCATTTACCAAAATACACATCCATTCACTTAGAAAATAGCTGTAAGAACAAAGGAAGTGAAATTCTATTTGGTCATTAGCGATTGGTAAACAACGCTTTCAATGTGATTTTAATCCTCTTCGTATGCCTGTGATGTCTCTAGATGAGGCTTAAAGGTCACGACCTTTTCAAACCCTTGCGTTACCTTCAGTCCATGCTAGAGGCCACTGAGAGCAAGCTATTGAAATTCACTCCAGCAGTCTGGCCAGTCATCTTATCCGTGAATAAACTGACTTTTGAGTACCAAGACTGACTATCTGGATTGCGAAGAGTGAAAAAATTTAGCACTCCTCAGCTTCCAGGCTCAGTGGTTGTTGGCGGAATCCTTCTCCTGCAGCTGTGTGACTGAAGCCCCTGGTTTGCTGTTAGCCACCATCCCGGGGCTGCTCTTCACTCCTGGAGGCTGCTGAAGGTCCTTGCAGTATAGCTTCCCCTCTCCCAGCATGACTGCTGTCTTCCCCCTAAGGCCAGTGGGAGAGCAGCTCTCTCACATTGCACGTGTTTTTGAAGGGCTCCCTGGTAAAGTCAGGCCCAACCAGAATAATCTCCTTTTTGATTAACTCAAAGTTAACTGGTTAGTATCCCAACCATGGCAGTGATAGTTCATCACATTCACTTGCTCTACCCACACTCAAGGGGGAATGATTATATATGGTTCTGAGCACCAGAGAGTAGGAATCTTGGAGATCATCTTAAATACTGCCCACTATAAGGCTGATTATTCTGAAGTCTCTCTACAAGTCTAAATTTCTTAGATGCTGAGAAGAGTTAATAGTGCAAACATCAGGTCAACTTACACCTGGACTGAACGGCTCCATGCTTTTTTCTGAGATTCCCAAAAGTCTGGTACAGACCTTTGCCCGAAATAGGAATGAGATGGGCCAGCTAGTAAATTAGAATTTGCTGGTTAAAATTTGCAACTTCCCTGGAAACGCTCAAGGTTAGCATCCCTACATTTTTTTAGAAATGTATCCACCGATGGTTTACACCTGGATGCACTGGTTTACCTAGCAAGACCTGTGGGATGTAGTCAAAGATCTAATGGGAAACTTTAGCCTGGGATCCCTTGAAACCAAAATTCCTCATGCATATCTCGGTTCATCATCTGAAGGCAAAGCTTGTCTGGGGTGACCAATCATCACAGGTTACCTGGACTTAAGACATTCCTAGAATGTGGAACTTTAAGTGCTAAAACTGGGAAAGACCCTGGAAGAGCAGATGAGTTGGTCTCTCTAAGGCACAAAGAACCCTAGGGTTGGGGTAGGGGGTGCTTGCGAATTCTTTTAGACACACAATCCTTGCCTGAGTGATTTTTTCTCTGACTGTACTGTATTCCTTACCTTTGTTCAATCTTTACATGAGTTCACAAGTGAAGGCTTGTGAACCTTTCCATCACCCTACTCTATGTAAGTAATGCAGGGTTAGAAGTTTTTTAAAGCAAACGCTCTAAGAAGGGGTAGGACATGTTTGGTAAGAATTGTGTGTTTAGAAATTTAATCCCATGCCCCATGAAGGATGCTGATGAAGACTATTCATCCTCACTCAAGAACACAGTAAATGTGAACATTTGGAGTGGCGTGTAGGCTGCCTCCTAAGAGCGAAATGTAAAGGACATAAAGGTGACACAACAGGTGATAACTATCTCAAATGCTCAAATCCGAAAAGCGGTCACATGCCATACTCTTACCCAAAGCAAATGTTTCCACCAATTGAATTGATATGGGGAAACTTCTCTCTCTCTTTCTCTCTTTCTCTCTCTCTCTCTCTCCCTCTCTCTCTCTCTCTCTCTCTCTCTCTCTCTATATATATATATATATATATATATATAAACTTCTTTCTCCTAGGCCTAGCTTTTCTGCTTCATACCTTAGAGTTTTATGAATATAATAACATGACATTGGAATAGCATCGCCTGCTGTCTTTGTATTACTTTACAGCTTACCATGTACCTTTTATCATCTCAATCTCACAGTGGGGTACGTGGGCGCATGTTTCCATTACGCGATGAGGGAGTGGAGTTACAGACAGCAATTGTACCACATCAGCCAGGGAGAGGGGTGAGAGGAGAATCTGAGATTTAGATTTTTGTTCAGTGGCTTTTTGTGCAAAACCTCTAAGTATTAAGCATGAAAGAATAATTTTGGTATTATTACTGTATATCTTACTACACGCTTTCAGTTCATTACCCAAATGGATCTTGATGTAAATTCTGTAACTTCGGCTGAGAGGAGGAACAAGGAAGTTGATCACCGTTCATTGCTTACCCACTATGTGTCAAGTCCATTATTGTGTGGAGCATCTTTCTCTAATATCAGAAATTTAATATCAAGATGGAAATTTTATCCAAATTTTACAGGTGAGTTTCCTGGGGTTAGAGAAGTTTAATAACTTTTTCAAGTTTTCACAGATTCTAAATTCACTCCCTCTTGTTCTCAAAGACACACTCTTTATAGAGATAGTTTTCTCAAACCCTAACATTGGGCGGTTTGAAAGGACTTTAACAGCTGGTTGATTACAATTCCAACTATATTCAGCATCTAGTTAAAATACCTGTTGGGAAGTAGTTTTCCTTCATGGTGTTTCTCTGCATTTTGGGGGCATTTTATTTGTTTAAAGTTTACCTTCTTAAATTAAATTTCCCTTTAACTACCATAAATTGGTTTAACTTCTACTCTGTAGGTTCCCCTATAGTGATTGTACATACCAGTACATATAATTATTTTCCAAACTTGGAAAACACCCTCTCATGTTTCTTCCAGTCTTTTCTTCTTCAGGCTTTGTATTTAAGTTTCTTTCTCTGTGCAATATCTGACTCAGTTTCAGGACTATCCCCCTTTGAGAAGCTGTCCTTCTGATCCAATCCAGGCTGTCAAAATGCCTCCTGCCTGGTCACAGACGTGCCTTCATGCAGTCTTCCCGATGTGCCCTGGGAGGCAGAGAAAAAGTCTCCTAAGTGAGCCCTCTTTATCTGCAGTTTGGAACTGGAGTCTCAAGCACCTGGTAGGTCTTTGCAATCCTGTGTTGTTATGTGAAAGGCAAGGCACCAGTATCAACTCATAGTTATATATAGATGGCTAGATAAGAGAGAGATAGAGAGAGAGAGGACACTCAGAGAGAGCTTGACT
>NW_012149019.1:2900148-2900611 GCF_000956105.1 Propithecus coquereli
AAGTACATTTGTACATAATATTTTGACTCTACACTCTCAGGCTAAAACAAAGAATGGCAACAACTACTGGCTAATTTTTTTTTCTGGAAGTATAGATTAGTTATTCTGAAATTACACTTTGGGCATTCTAACAGTGAGCAAATAAGATGTAAATGTATTGCAGATAATGGGAGTCAGGTTTCTCACCACCTGAGGTGGGAATTATAAGTAAGCAAAGTCTAGAATGAATCCTGTAACTTGTGTTAAAGTCAAAGGCACCAAGATAAGCTCACAGTTTTATATACGTGGATAGATAAGTAGCTATGGATAGTTGAATATATACAGACAGATACAAGTATACTCATATATGGGTATATAAAGATATATTCATATAGATCAATTGATGTATATATATGTAATTATACCTAATTTTAACTAGATATAATTTACATAGAAATTTAGATTAGTTATGTAAATGGACATA
>NW_012149019.1:2900661-2907852 GCF_000956105.1 Propithecus coquereli
TTATTTAATAGGGAGGAAACACTGGACAAATTCAAATTAAGGGACGTTTTAATAAATAATTTGCCTGTACTCATTAAAAAGTCAAAGTCATTAAAGTAAAATTAAAGAAACATTGCAGATTAAAGGAAATAAAAGAAGCACAATAACTGAATGCAACTCATCATTTGGAATTTTTTCCTATAAAGAAAATTATTTGAAAAATTATTGAATTTTAATCATGTCTATAAATTAACCAATAGTTTTGCATTGGTGTTAATTTTCTTATTTTTATTATTGTACTGTGATTATGTATGAGAATGTCCTGAATCATTTGCTGATTAAGGGATATTATCTCTGCAATTTATTCCCAAAGGGTAGTCATATGTATAATATGTGTATCTATGTCTTCTATCTATCTATCTATCTATCATCATCATCATCATGATCATCTGTCCATGTATCTTGCTCTCTGTAGAAAGAGGTAAGGCTAAAGCGGTTATGCGAAAATGTCAGCATTTGAAGAATCTGTGTGAAGGCTATGTTGGAATTTTTTACACTAGCCTTCTAACTCTCTAAGTATAAAATTATGTTAAATGAAAAAAAAATTATGTAGTAACTCATTATATATCGCTTATATTGCAACATTTTTCTCATTTTGTTGTTTGACTTTTAATACTACTTTTTGCATTTTTATCCAATGTAGTTTTTCTTTATGGCATCTGGCTTAGCTATTATGCTTTTAGAGTAATTTTCATATTGCTTGGAAATTCTTCTCTCATCCAAGATCATATAAGTAATTACCTGCTTTTATATATACCATTCTTCATCAAAATCAAGATATCTTTTTTTTTTATTTCAGCATATTATGGGGGTACAGATGTTTAGGTTACATATGTTGCCCTTGCCCCCCCCAAGTCCGAGTTTCACATATGTCCATCCTTCGGGTGGTGTGCATTGCACTCTTTGTGTATGCATATACTTGTCCCCTCCCCCCCCTCCCAAATCAAGATATCTTGATTATAAAATACACAATTATTTTATTCACCCCTAAGAAAGAATAAGACTATGACATTGTAAGATGAATCACTATTTTAATGATATTAAAATGTTGAAATACAGAAATATTAGAGCTGCTGAAATATAGTTACTTAATCCTTTTGTATACATTCCTTAATGTTACTTAATCCTTTTGTATACATTCTACAATGCAACCCATCTGAATCTCAGGGTCTATCATTCAATCGTATATTTTTCTAGCATCTCCGCTTTCCCATTATCTGAATCTGCCTCTATCATTGTATTTTAATGGTTCAGTTAATGGTTTTAATTGGAATGGTTCAGTATATGTTTTTCAGCAAATCCAAGTGATGCAAATTTTATGTGGATTTCTGGTGAATGTATACCTATCTATCTAGAAGGAAAACTCCAAACAAGTCTCCTTGTTATTATACTCCTAATGTGCCTTATTCTTCCTCAGAGCAAGAATTTGTTAGAGTGGAATCAAAGATAAACAAAGCCTGATGCAATTTAAAGTGGGAACGACAGATTTTCAATCTGTCAAAACTATTGCAATAGGAAGAAGAGTCCAGTGAGAACTGAACTCAACTTTGATTTATACAGAGGTGACTGGATGTTTGAAGGGAGGATGAGGGAATGGGGAGGGAGGTAAGTGGGAACCCAGTGGTTAGGGAAGTGAAAATTACAAAAAGCAGGAAGGGGGATTTGCCATGGGAAACCCATGTGGGTTTGCTAGGTTGCCCTTATCCAAGTCAGACTCCTGCCCTGCCTCAGAGGCTGGTGAATAGGGACTGCATCTTCAGGTGTCGGCTGGAACAAACAGTACATGTCTTTTGACAGCCTTGAGTTTCCCCAGGCATGTACATTTAGGGGGATTAGGGACATTCTAGGTGTGCAACCTTGAGCTGATAGCAATTATACAAATATTGATTCAAGTCTTTTTGGGCCAAGGTTGAGGCTTAGTCTAGAAGAGGGCTCCGATGATCCTGGCTAGAGTTTGGTCAAGGGCAGAGTCTTTGCTGATGGTCTGAGACATACCTGACTCCAGGCAACTCTCCACCCAACCACTAAGTTAGTACAATATGATGGAATATTGAACCACTCTGGCAAATTCTTCTTTTAGTACGCATTCTCTATACTTCCCAGAAATTTCATGAAGAACATTCACAATTCTTTCAAACAATCCAGTGAGCCAAGAAGAGAATTGCAGTGTATTAATATAACATCTGCCTCACAGTCATACTATGTTGAGAAGGGAATGGGTAAGTTAAGTGTCAGGGATGCAATTTAGTCTGCAGGGAAGGAGTCCCTGCTTCTGAACAGGGTTCCTCACTGGCGGGTTTCTGCAGAAGTAGAGACTATGAGGAAATAATACTATCATTAATAGCACAACAGAAAGTGACAGTAGCACAACATAATGCTAATAATAAAGATTGAGTCATCTCACATCTCATATAAGATAGATTTATGTGGTGCTCACTTACGAATTTCAATTTTCTTAATGAGTTAGTAGGCAAGGTCATCTGCCGATGAAGAAAAAGCAAGTGTTGGGTGTGAGGAGTGTAATGAAGTTTTGAAATGGCTGTAAAAAAACAAAACAAATTTTCGCAGGAATGGGTAAACGAACTGCAGAATAACATTGAGGTCACAACATTCAATTAAGAACACATTTGACATTCAATTAACATCCAGTTAAGAGTATATAATGACACAAACCATAGCTTTCAGGTTGATTTGATGCCATACTCTTCTTACAAAAGACAGATGTTAGTTTCCTTCCATAACGGAACTCCATTCTACAATATTTGACAACTTTGTTGAATACTTAAAAATAACAGGAAATTAATTTCATTCTTTAAAAAAACATGGTTAAACAGTTTATTTCAAAAATCCCATATATTGAGGCAAAATACTTGTTTTATTTTGTATGCTGTTTTTAGATCTGCTCTCTTAGACTTTATCATTGAATATTTTTCTATCTTCATTTTTCGATAAACAGACCCCACTGACTCACGACCCTGCCTCCTCACAGGTAGGCAGAGGAAGCTGTGGTTTACATATGTACTTTGTCCTTGGGGTGGCTCTTCCTCTTTTGAAAAGTAGACTCAGAGTTAATTACCACTAAGTATCTAAAGATGTTTATTATTCAGTTTCTCATCTTGCCCAATTTATATAATGTTTATGATATTCTTAATTGATAAAAGATGCTCAAAGTATTGAAAATAATTTTACTGCAGAAAAAAGAAAAAAGTGATTTTGTAATAAATTTTAGAAACACACAAAAAGGAATAGGAATGATGGCTCTAGGCACAATTAGTGCTGGCAGCTTTTCTCCAATTCTTACAGTTTTAAAATAAGCATGTAAATTATAGCATCAACTCCATTGTAATATGATTTTATGACTTGGGGTCAAATGAAAAAATTCATTGGCCAATGACTGAATGAACTTCCTTATATTTTACATATATGCAGTAGTGAACAAAAGCCTTGGAATAAAGTATCTTTCCTAGGAAAAAGTGAGAATGTAACATACAGAGGAGGCACAATGCATAAACAGCAATAAGTATAAATCAGCCACAAAACTCAAGGTCTGTATAGAAATTGTTTACAGTAATACTGCTATAAACTTAACAAAAAAGAAACAGTTTAAATTTATAGTACATTTAAGTTAACGTACTATACAGGGTCATTTAACAAAGAGTTACAGCTTCAAGGTACACTGTTAGTCTGCACTGTTTACTTATAATTTACTTGCAAGAAATATAAAACCTCCGGTGTATTTGCAAGATCAAGAGAATACATAGCACTAGAGATACAAGTCCTGAAAGTTGTAAAAGAAAGCTATTTGTGACCTGAAGTCGAGATTTAGAAGGTAGGCTACATTTACAGACATTTTTACTTTTAGAACGTGGTTGAACACACCAGAATTAATTGTACAGAACTGAAGGAAACAGGATATTTAAGTATTTCCGTACGAAGAAAATCCGAAGAACAGCGTGCATTAAACCTAAATAATAAAAGCTTCTACTGTTTTGTCTACCTGTAATATACTGAAGCAGACTTTGCCTATTTCAATTAGTCACTGCCTAAAAAAGAGATTTTAAATGTTATTGCTCTCTTTTCTTGTTTACTAACTGAAATAGCAGCCCATTTTCTGTAGTCAGGCATCCCAGGTCCTAATCCTGAAATAATCCTGACCTATGCATTCGATCTATCATTCCAGCCCCTTGTGGTCACTATTTTCCTCCATCACCCGTTCTTTAACATAATTCAACCCAACTGCTTGATATCCTACATCTCCTTCCTTGTCTGAGTGCATCTTGGTTGGGTGAGGCTCCTAAAAACTATGGCATCCAACACAAGGGGGGAAAACTCATGTTTTCAAAATAATGATGTTTACAAAGCCTCTCATTTCTTTCTCAAGTCAAATAGTCCAGATTTTGCAGACTTTTTGTTATTATTATTGAAGTTATATGGATTTAAAAAAAGGTAAACAGTTAAACATTGCAGAAGTTCTAAGATATGCTTGGATATGCTCTGCTTTTGACATGGTTTTAGACCTAAATTTAAACAGATGGGAGTCTCTCTCTCTCTCCCTTTCTCTCTCTCTCTCTCAATCCTTCTCACTCTCCTTCCTTAAACACACACACAGCCCACACCAATGGAGTATCTAAATGTCTATTGTTAGGCAGTTGGCTATGTACGTTTCGTATATTCTACGAAGTACAGGGAGTGTTCCCAAGAGTGAGCCCAGGATGTTGGCCTTACAGACAGAAGAGGGTTGAGAAAAGCAGATGCAGAGAATAACAGGCCAATTGGTGGTTACAAAGTTACTCTCCCCAAGGGGTTAGAACAGAGGGCACTTCTGTGTTGTGTTGAGTCAGGTTGACTGGAATCTGCTGTCTTTTAGGAAACTAGCCCATTTGGAATTTACGTTTGATTATGTGGCACTTGGCACAAGCGCATCCATTCCGGATGGGTATGAACGGCAGGGGCCTGGTGCAGGAGGCTGGTCTAAATCAGTGGCTTCTCGCAACACTGTTGAACATGTATTGCCTTTTCACTGAAGCTGGTTTGGGTTGAATTTGTGCTATTTGCTACTGGACGAGTCATTGCCCATCTCTTTTATTTAAGTTTCATGTCATATTGTTTTCGATATGTCTTAGCAACATTTAGATCCAATCCAAGATTAAATCTTTGATCTATGTGCAATAATTACATAATAATAAATGAAGGTAAATATGCTCTTAATTCTATCACGTTATTTTATGGTTTGTTCTTTACCTTTTCGAGTAGCTTGCTCCCTCATGTCCAACTTTGTTAAAGTTTTGCCTGTATTCATTCTTTATCTCCTTTTTATACGAACACTGACTTGGAAGGTTCATTCATCTCTCAAGCTGCTGAAATAGCTCAAGTATTTTTTTTAGAAAGAATATGTGGGTGTTATTCTTCTTCAGTCCTTGCTTGTCTGTGTCTCTTTGTTCCCACACATAAATGATGGCTTGTCTGAGCACACAGTGTTTGCCTCACAGTATGAAATGCTTTGAAATTGTGGATATTGGGATTTGTGGAAGTCTCACGTTAATCATTGTTTTCATTTTGTAGAAAACTATTTTTTTGGGACTCGTGTAATTTTGTTCTTAATTACTTAATAGTCCCTCAATAATGTAGAAAGCAGAATAAAATAGAAAAAAATAATTAAAACCGAAACTAGTTTCTTGGAAAGATCAATAAGATTGATATGAGAATTCACTAATCAGGAGAAAAAAAAAGAGACGGACACAAACAGATAAGAAATTAAAAAGGAATGATCATTTCAGATCTTACAGACACCATACAGATTATTAAAATGAAAGTAGCAAGATATTATAAAATAGTCACAGCACATAATCTGAAAAAATAGATCCTACAAAGAATATGTTCACAAAACTTCTACAAATTAAGAAGAAAAGTCACAGGGTCAAACAGAATAGTCACACAACACTCCAGGGCTGAAGTTTCCCAAATTGCAACATCTAAATGATGATAACTGTAAGAAAATGTGCTAAAACATTTTCTAATCTGGGAAAAGCAAATAAAAACAGCCATTGGCTTTAACCGTGCAGTCACCCACAAGACTATAATTGCTAAAATATTTGTCAAAATGTGGATCAATAGGACCACTCCTACACTGCTGGTGTGAATATAAATTGGTAATACCTCTTCGGAAAAAGTTTAATATCATCTATTACATATGAAAATGATGTCCCTGAATTCCCCTTTCTAGGTTTTTGCTCAAGAGCAAGGCATACTTCTGTTCACAAGGAATATATACAGGAATATTCACAGCAGCATTATTCATATTATCACCCAAAATGGAAATAATAAAAATATCCATCAACAAAACAGCGACTGAATAAACTATAAACACAAAAATATACTAGAGAACAGGAAATATTAACAAGCTACAGCTATAGAGAACAACATAAATGATCCCAAATGGAATTTTTACCAAAAAGTAGTGACAAAAAATAACATTATGAATCCATTTATAAAAAATTAACAAAAACTAGGATGCTTTTTATATGTATGTTTAGGTAATAATACTATAAGGAAATGCAATATTTGCCATAAATGTTAGAAGAGTGACTAACTTTAGGTGAGGGAGAGGGTGGTATTTGAGAGAAAGCATGAGGGGTAGATAATTTTGGGGAGAGCTGGCAATGTTCTACATTTTTATCTAGGCAGGATTTGTGTTTTGATAAATTTTTAAGCTATACAAAATGGTTTTTATAATGAAAAGAAAAAATGCATTCATTTGAATGCAAGAGTTTAATAAGATCTCATGACAGAATCAGTAAAGAAACTTTTAAATATAACTCATTGTAAATTATTATTAAGGAATCATCTCACCACATGTTATAGAATATTAGTTCATAAACATATGAAGAAAAACATAGGAACTACATTAAGAAAATTATAAAGATTTATAGAGAAATATGTACAATTCTTTTACTAAAAAGCTTTAAGATAGTAAAATGCCAATTCACTACAAAACAGTTTTAATTTTATTGTCTCATTCAAAACTCCAATGTTCCTTTCTTCTTAGATTAAAAAAATTAATTAATAATTAATCTGAACATTAATCTGAAATAATACCTATGGAGGAGTACCCGAGGAAATGATGAAAAACAAAAGTAATGATGGAGATTTGCC
>NW_012149019.1:2917941-2920288 GCF_000956105.1 Propithecus coquereli
TAGCTGGGTATTTCAATACCCCACTGACTGAACTGGACGGATCCTTCAAGCAGAAAATAAGCAAAGAAACAATGGAATTAAACAGAACTCTAGAACAAATGGGTCTAACAGATATCTACAGAACATTCCACCCAAATAAACCTGAATATACATTCTTCTCATCAGCTCATGAAACTTTCTCTAAAATCGATCATTTCCTAGGCCATAAATCAGAACTCAACAAATTTTAAAAAATAGAAATTATACCATGTATCTTCTCAGACCACAGTAGTGTAAAATTACTACTTTCAATTACTAATTTCAAATTACTACTAATCAATTCCAATAGAAACACTCACCACTTCACAAAGTCATGGAAATTAAACAATCTATTGCTTGATGACTACTGCATAAAGAGGAGATCCAGATGGAAATCAAAAGATTCTTTATACTAAGTGATAACAGGAACAGAAATTATCAAAATATGTGGCATGCAGCAAAAACATTCCTGAGAGGAAAACTAATAGCACTAAATGCTCACAATCAAAAGACAGAAAGTTCACAAATCAACAAACTAGTAAACCATCTCATGGAACTGGAAAGGAAGAGCAAATCAATCCTAAACCTAGAAGAAGAAAATAAATAACCAAGATCACAGCAGAACTAAATTAAATCAAGAATAAAAGAACTATACAGAAGATTAATAAAACCAAAAGTTTGTTTTATTGAAAAGGTAAACAAAATTGACAGCCCTCTAGCTAGATTGACAAAAGCTAGAAAGGAAAGGACTATAATAAGCTCAATCAGAAATGAAAAGGGAAAGGTCACTACAGACATCGCAGAAACACAAAACATTATCTTTGAATACTATAAAAACCTATATGCCCCAAAACTACAAAATGTGGAGGAACTGGACAAATTCTTAGAAAAACACAACCTCCCTAGGCTCAATCAAGATGAAGTAAAATTCCTGAATAGACCAATATCAAGCACAGAAATCAAAGCGGCAATTAAAAGTCTTCCAACAAAAAAAGGTCCAGGACCAGATGGGTTGACAGCTGAATTTTACCAAACTTAAAAAGAAGAACTCATACCTATACTGCAGAAATTATTTCACAACATGGAGAAGGATGGCATCCTCCCCAACTCATTCTACAAAGCCAATATCACCTTAATACCAAAGCCAGAAAAAGACACAACAAAAAAAGAAAACTAAGGACCAATATCCCTTATGAATATAGATGCAAAAATCCTCTTAGCAAACTGAAGCCAACAGCGCATCAAAAAAATAATTCATAATGACCAGGTGGGATTTATCCCAGAGATGCAAGTTTGGTTCAGCATATGCAAATCTATAAATGCAATTCACCACATAAATAAAAGCAAGAACAAAGACCATATGATTCTCTCAATAGACACAGAAAAAGCATTTGACAAAATCCAGCACACTTTTATGATAAAAACTCTTCATAAAATGGGCATAGATGGGACATATCTTAAAATTATTAGAGCCATAGATGACAAACCAAAGCCAATATCAAACTGAATGGGAAAAAATTGAAAGCATTCCCGCTTAGAACTGGAACTAGGCAAGGTTGCCCACTATCTCCACTTTTATTCAACGTAGTGCTGGAAGTCCTTGCCAGAGCAATCAGATAGGAGAAGGGAATTAAGAGTATCCAAATGTGGGCAGAAGAGGTGAAACTCTCACTTTTTGTTGACAGTATGATATCATATCAAGGAAATCCCAAGGAGTCAACCAAGAGACTTCTGGAATTGATAAATGAATTCAGTAAAGTCTCAGGATACAAAATCAATGCACACAAATCAGTGGCATTCATATATACCAATATCAGTCAAGCCGAAAATCAAATGAAAGATTCAACACCTTTCACAATAGCATCAAAGAGTATTAAATATTTAGAAATATATTTAATGTAGGAGGTGAGAGACCTATATAGGGAGAACTACAAAACACTAAAAAAAGAAATTGAAGAAGATGTAAACAGATGGAAAACCCTACCATGCTCATGGATTGGCAGAATAAATATTGTTAAAATGTCCATACTACCTAAAGTTATCTACAGAATTAATGCAATCCCTATCAAAATACCATCATCATTCTTTGTAGATATAGAAAAAATAATTCTACACTTTGCATGGAATAAGAGAAGACCTTGTATAGTCAAAGCAATCTTAAGCAAAAAGAAATTGGGAGGCATCAGTCTACCAGACTTCAAGCTTTATCACAAGGCTCCAGTAACCAAAACAGCATGTTACTGGCACAAGAACAGAGATATAGACCTTTGGAACAGGACTGAGAACCCGGATATAAAACCAGCCTCATATTGTCATCTAATCTTTGACA
>NW_012149019.1:2920338-2924431 GCF_000956105.1 Propithecus coquereli
GTAACCTCTTCCATAGAATAAAAATGTTGGAATATGCCTGAAAGGGTTTAATGAGGCTAGAATAAACATTAATGTCTAAAACAGACTTTGATCTTGTGTATAAGGTAAATTGCAGACAAATCTTTCTTATGAACACAGATAATAAAATCCTGAGCAAAGAGGATGCCACTTCCAGGAAAATGGAATAGGTATACCTCCCTATAGTCATCCACTAAATACAGCTAAAAAGCTAGGACATTATATATAACACAAACATAAGAAAACTGTGAAGGTGGAAAGTAAAGGCAGATAGACGAGGCACCTAAAGGGAGATACTAGAATTCTATCAATGCCAGACTGTGATGCAGAGGTGACAGCTGGTGGTCTGTTGATTCAGCCTGCTGGACAAGCATCTGCCAAATCCTGAGTGGTCACCCCCTATGCTAGCTCTCCCAGCCTGGGAACTTTCACCCTGGGTGCAGTGAACTATGTCCTAGGAGGTGGGGAGAAGTGAGAAAAGCCACTTTGTCTGTGCAACTGGTGTGAATCTGCGGGGCTTTGGTGCTGAAAAATAGTCAGCAGCCTGTTGATTCAGCCTGCCAGACTGACTTAGATCATCTAATAAGATCATGACTCTGGGGCTTGCTCTCCAGGTTCATTCAGGTGGTGGCCAGCATTGGGGTTTGTGTGCAGGGATGGAAAACCCTGGCCAGAAACCACGGCAATTACACCAATTGACCCCTCCCATCAGGAGAAGCCCTCCAATTGTGGTAAAAGAGCCCTGAATAACATAATAGCAGCTCCCCCCAGCAGTAGATCAAACAATCATAGAAGCACACACACCCAGGCTTGCCTGCACCAGGTGCGATCTATCTTGCCCTTAACCCCACATTAAGGGAGAACAGGGTTCAAATAACGCTTGGGAGTGGAAAGGCACCTCCCAAAGTTCAGAGCATTTGTATACCCCATCTGGGGGTCTAGAGTCTACAACAGAGACATCGGATTACCTCAGTAATAGGCTCTTTCATGCAAACTACAATTAATGACAGAGAGGTTAACCCCATAGCTTAACAGAATGCCTTCCATCTCAAGCTTTTAGAAGGCAGTGGAGTCATATCCACAAGTGAGATCCACCAACTGGGAGCTTAAGCTAGGGGACCAAACTCACTAGTCACCATTGGCAAGAGGTGAAAACAACAGGTCAGAGGTAACCCAATTGGCTAAAATACCCCTAAGGCAATACAGGACCAGCATGCCTCTCCCCAGCACTGTCAAGGAACGACCCTTGGGGACTTCAAGATAGGGCCATAAACCAGTCCTAGTACCCCCAGTTCTTGATCAAGTAGGCTGATGAGAAAGAATCAGTGAAAGAATGGAGGAAACATGAAAGATCAGAGAGAAAAGTCACCACCAAAACAAATAATTAGATCCTCAACAATGGACACCAACTTAAATGAAATGATTAAAATGACAGAGGAAGGATTTCAAATACGGATGGTAAGAAACCTCAATGAAATTGAAGAGAAAATAGAAACCCAACACAAAAAAGCCCCAAGAACAATACAGAAAATGAATGTAAAATTCTCTAAAGAAATTGAAGTTTTATAAAAGAGCTAAACAGAAATACTGGGAATAAAAGAGGCATTCAAGGAACTATAAAACACAATGGAAAGCCTTAAGAATAGGGTGGATCATGCTGAGGAAAGAATCTCAGAGCTTAAAGAAGATAATGCCTATGTGCTAAACAAATCAGATGAAGAAAAAGAACACAGAAATAAGACACATGAACAAAACATACAAGAAATGTAGGATTACATAAAGAAACCAAATATAAGAATTATAAGCATCCCAGAGAGAGAAAAAGAAAATACGCAAGGGCTGGAAAATATATTTCTTGGAATAATGGAGGAAAACTTACCTGGCCTGGCCAGAAATCTAGATATCCAGGTACAAGAAGCACACAAAACTCCTGGGAGACTCAATGTGAAAAGACAATCATCATGTCACATAGTTATTAGGCTGGCCAGAGTAAACATGAAAGAGACAATCCTCTGAGCAGTAAGACAAAAAGAGTAGATAACATACAAAGGAAAACCTATCAGACTAACTCAGACATCTGAACTGCAACCTTACAAGCCAGAGAAACTGGTGAGCCATACTAAATCTTCTAAAACAGAATAATGGCCAACCTAGAATTCTTTGCCTGGCAAAATTAAACTTCATTTATGAAGGAGAAATAAAGACTTTCCCAGGCAAGTAATTGCTGAAGGAATTTGCAAAGACAAGACCTGCCCTGCAGGAAGTACTCCAACCTGCATTATACACAGAACAGTGCAATAGACACCCACCACAGTAAAATCATTCAAGAGTTAAAATCCAGAACACTGATTCCACAATGGCTCAAGACGTAAAACAAAACAAAAAGAATTTATACAACAGTATGAACAGAAATTTACCCCAAATATCAATTCTCTGAATAAATGTGAATCACTTGAATTTTTCACTGAAGAAACATAAACTGGCTGAGTGAATAAAAAAACACAAGCCAAGTATCTTCTGTCTCCAGGAAATGCATCTTACCCACAAAGACGCTTTCAGACTCAAGGTAAAGGGTTGGAAAACAAACTTCCAGGCAAATGGAAACCAAAAGAAATCCAGGGTAGCTATTCTTAGAGCAGATAATATAAACTTTAAAACAGCAAAACTAAAGAAAGACAAAGATGGTCACACTATAATGGTGAAGGGAAAAATCCAACGAGAAGACTTAAAAATTCTTAATATTTATGCATTCAATACAGAAGCATCCAGATACATAAAGCAAACCTTGTTTGACCTAAATAACACGATTAACAGTAATGGCATAGTAGCTGGGTATTTCAATACCCCACTGACTGAACTGGACGGATCCTTCAAGCAGAAAATAAGCAAAGAAACAATGGAATTAAACAGAACTCTAGAACAAATGGGTCTAACAGATATCTACAGAACATTCCACCCAAATAAACCTGAATATACATTCTTCTCATCAGCTCATGAAACTTTCTCTAAAATCGATCATTTCCTAGGCCATAAATCAGAACTCAACAAATTTTAAAAAATAGAAATTATACCATGTATCTTCTCAGACCACAGTAGTGTAAAATTACTACTTTCAATTACTAATTTCAAATTACTACTAATCAATTCCAATAGAAACACTCACCACTTCACAAAGTCATGGAAATTAAACAATCTATTGCTTGATGACTACTGCATAAAGAGGAGATCCAGATGGAAATCAAAAGATTCTTTATACTAAGTGATAACAGGAACAGAAATTATCAAAATATGTGGCATGCAGCAAAAACATTCCTGAGAGGAAAACTAATAGCACTAAATGCTCACAATCAAAAGACAGAAAGTTCACAAATCAACAAACTAGTAAACCATCTCATGGAACTGGAAAGGAAGAGCAAATCAATCCTAAACCTAGAAGAAGAAAATAAATAACCAAGATCACAGCAGAACTAAATTAAATCAAGAATAAAAGAACTATACAGAAGATTAATAAAACCAAAAGTTTGTTTTATTGAAAAGGTAAACAAAATTGACAGCCCTCTAGCTAGATTGACAAAAGCTAGAAAGGAAAGGACTATAATAAGCTCAATCAGAAATGAAAAGGGAAAGGTCACTACAGACATCGCAGAAACACAAAACATTATCTTTGAATACTATAAAAACCTATATGCCCCAAAACTACAAAATGTGGAGGAACTGGACAAATTCTTAGAAAAACACAACCTCCCTAGGCTCAATCAAGATGAAGTAAAATTCCTGAATAGACCAATATCAAGCACAGAAATCAAAGCGGCAATTAAAAGTCTTCCAACAAAAAAAGGTCCAGGACCAGATGGGTTGACAGCTGAATTTTACCAAACTTAAAAAGAAGAACTCATACCTATACTGCAGAAATTATTTCACAACATGGAGAAGGATGGCATCCTCCCCAACTCATTCTACAAAGCCAATATCACCTTAATACCAAAGCCAGAAAAAGACACAACAAAAAAAGAAAACTAAGGACCAATATCCCTTATGAATATAGATGCAAAAATCCTCTTAGCAAACTGAAGCC
>NW_012149019.1:2935966-2938519 GCF_000956105.1 Propithecus coquereli
TTTTTTTTTCTCAGATATTCTGAGTCTACTAATAACCTCATGAAAGAAAGTCTTCAACTCTGACACTATCTTATTTCTAGCATTTCCATTAGATTATTTTTATAGTTTGTACTTATCTCTTGAAATTCTCCACTTTTATGCATGTTTTTCAGAGTTTCCACTAGATATTTTGGCAAATTAGTCACAGATTTAAAAATTATTTTTCTGAGTGACTTCTGACTCTGGTTGTTCTTATTACTTTGTCTCTTGACAATGAGATGTTTTTGCATACACGTGAGTGTGTGTGTGTGTGTGTGTGTGTATGTGTGTGTGTGTGTTTGTCTCACAATATTTGACTCTAAATACCAGGCATTATGTACACAAGAGATAATGCACACAGTATTTTCACATGGAAATGGGGATATATTTCTTCTGTCAAAACAGTAGTTAAGTGTGTGCTTTTGTGTGAGTCTACGTGTGTGTGTCTAGTCAGTTTTCAAGATGGGTTCAGGATCTGTTGTTGCTATGATTATCTTTCTTCCTCTACAGGCCTCCCATGTTTCTAACAAAACTTTGTGCTCAGTCTGAGGGCTGGGGAGGAGAGAGGTTCTCAGAGTGTTTGTGTTCTACCCTCAGCTTCTATCTTTCCTTATATGTCTGTGACAAAGAAGGAGTATCTACTCTCTTGCCCTGATGCCAGCAGTAGACTGTTGTTACTTTTCATTTTTTGAATAAATAAAATTTATTTTTTAGAACATCTTTAGGTAGACAAAAAATTGAACAGAAAGCATGGTTTCCATATACCCCAATGGGTGTGCAGGTTTACACTCTACAAATACACACAGTTTCTTTTTCACTGGAATCAGTGTGATACATTCGTTACAATCGGTGGATGAATACTGACAGGTTAGTTCACTCTGTTTGGTGCATCCGTGGGTTTGGACAAATGCGTAATGCCATGTACCTATCATTACAGCATACCACTAGCTGCACAGCCCTGCAAGTTGCTGGTGCTCCTCCTGGTCATCCCACTCTCCCTTCCGCCAAAACCCTTGGAAACTGACAACACTTTTTACTGTCTCTATAGTTTTGTCCTTTCTAGAATGTCACGTATTTGGAGCCATATAGAATGTAGCCTTTTCTTATTTGCTTCTTTGTTTAGCAATATGCTTATAAGATTCTTCCATGACTTTTCACAGCTTAATAGCTCATATCTTTTTATTGCTGATACCATTCCCGCGTATGGATATACCAGTTTGTTCGTTCATCTACGGAAGTACATCTTGATGGTTCACACAGACTTTGTCATTCTCAAGCCCCTCCACAGTGAGCCTCCAGAAATGCCTGAATTACAGTTTGAGTGTTCCGACAGAGTCTGGTAGTTGGCTTTTGCCCATGAGCTTCTGTTCTTGGTTAAGTGTGTCTCTCTGTGTACACCAGTTTCTCCAGCATTCAGGGCAGCTGTTTGTCCAGTGACCTCAATTCTCTGATGGATACAAGAAGAGTTGACGATTTTCAGTTTGTTCAACCTTTTTTTTTTCTTGTTGTGAGGATGACAGTGATAATTTCCAAATACTTTACACGTCCCACTGGAAACCTGAAGTCTATTGGTGCTTCTTAATCATTGCTTTATAGCCATTCAGAGGAGGGCAGGGGCATTCTTGGTTGTCCTGTATGCCCATAGGTTCAGCAAAAGTACCATTTCAAGGAAGCAAAAACCTGTGTGCCTGCTCCTTGAAGGTGAGGCTTCCTCATCTTTTCTTCCCGTCTTCCCAGTGGTGAAAAAATGTTGCCAGGTATTTTGGACCAGTCTTTTGTGGGTGAGTTCCCTGCTACTTTCTTACTGGTGTAAACCTCCAGGGCTATAGGTAGACGTGCAGGGTCACAGAAGTATTTCCTATTCCTTCCCTAGGGGTGCAGTGATGTTTTTCTTGACCACCGCCAATGGACAGAAGATCTTTATTGGGGTTCTAGACATGACAGGATGCCTCTTCTCCTCTCCATGCTTACTTTGTTTGCTCTGTAGAGCAGGAAGGGGGATGGCTTCATGCTTTTGCTACAAGGGTGACTGATCCTTACAGGGGACATTCTCTGGCCCCCAGCCCTGTCCCCTATTTTTCTTGCGAGCATCCCATGAAGCAGTGGAAAGAGCTTTAGAGTGAGTGTGAGCTCCCTTTGTTCTCGCTGTCTGGAGTTTCTTCACTGTCATGCTAGTAAACAGACAGTCTTCAGCAACTCATTAAAATTTTAGCCACTCTCTCTTCACCCACATATGTGGTAGCCACTCTTTGCTCCTGCTCTGTGCCTCAGGCTTGTCACTCTGCTGTCCTTCCTCTCCTTGGATACGAGGCTGCCTTGGCTGCTTCGGCAGGCTCTCTGCTAGCTTCTGAATATGTTATGACTTGCGGGTTATTCAGCTTTGTTGTTGTTGTTGCTGGCATCACAGCCACTTTCTTTCCGGTTCCTAGGCAGGAGTGGAATCAGAGGCAACATTTTAGAATCTAAATTGAGTTTTAATTATGGCAGATTATGGCAGTCCCACTAGCAGGGTATGTTTGGTAACCTCTCCAAGGC
>NW_012149019.1:2942045-2947105 GCF_000956105.1 Propithecus coquereli
GTGGATGACTTTCATTTAGGGGTAGTTGTACAGTGTCTACTTATTAATAATTGATCCTGAGGTTTGAAATTTGTGGAAAAGCTGGCAATCCTCATGGATCCTTGTTTCTAATAAACTACTGACTGAATATCTGAAAAAAAAAAACATATTGCCATAATTTTCTTTTTCCTTTTCTGCCTTGTAAGTATATTTATTGAAGAGTCATTTGGCAAATGATTGTTAATGAAAGAATTTTCCTATGTGACCCAGATATTTCCAGAGGGCTCATCAAGGAACAAATTTGAAGGATTTCCGTAGGATGCACAGCATGATGTAATTTTAGCAGCTATAATCTCTATCTTACCTTTTACATTCAGCCATTCTAGAACAAGGATGTCATTGATCACTCCAAGTGTATATCAATGAGTGCCTCCTCATGACAGTTGTGAAGATTACAGGCCAGTCATTTTGCAGAATGTTTCTAATTTTTCATGTTTTCTAGTGACTTGATTTATATTGGAACTTGGCAAGAATATCACATGGGATACTGTGTTTTTTTGTTGCTTTCTCTCTTATAACATACAAGTTTGATTGCTCCTGTAAGAGGTAATATTAATTTAAGTGAAGCACAAAATTTGCTTGGAATACTAAAGAAATGGAAAACCAGAAAGAAAAGCCTAGAATTTGGGACCATATTTCCTCTAGAAATGTCTGGCACTTCTTATGTTGCTTGTTGGCTTCTGCTTCCAGTGGAGGTATTAAGAAGCTGACAAGCTGAGGATAGATGTTAACCCACGTGTGAGGCTAATGAGAGAGAAATTGTTTTCAATAAGGGAAGATAGGTGCCCTGGAATTACTATCCAACGTCAAGTTGGGTCCACCAAGGGATAAAGTAAGATCATTTGGAACAGGCTTTTCCTCATGGTTTGAAAGGCAGTTTCTAGGCAAATCAATCCCTGATTTGATTAATCTGGTTTTACAGATTACATGCCTATGTATGCAGAAAATTGAAAAAAGTTCTATGTAAAACATTGCTAGTTTGCCAAATTTGTTGGATATAAGGTCAAAATATATGTCAATTGTATATCTATATGCCAGCAATAAACAGTTTACCATTTTTCAAAAATCTCATCTCTTAATGAAGCCTCAGTAATATAAAGAAATCAATTTTTTCCAGATTGATTTAAATTGATGAGAATTGACAAATTGTAACTTTATATGGAAATTAAATGCCAAAGACTGGCCAAGGCATATTATTGTCTCTTAACATTGCTTTTCATTTCTCTTGTGTAAATGGTTAGGACTAGGATTGCTAGGTTTTATAATAAGTGTATGTTTCATTTTCTAAGAAACTGCCAAATTTTGTTCCAAAGCAGCTGCACCATTTTCCAATTCCATTTGTAAGAGCTCAGTAGTTTCAGTGTTTTAAAAAATCAATTCTAATATATGAGTAGTGGTATTTCATTATAGTTTTAATTTGCATTTCCCTAATGCCAGGAAAATGCTTTCAAAAGAATTTCCTAAAGAATCTAATAGAAACATGCTTTATCCACCAAGAGATGACTAAGAAGTAGCTGGCATTAAGCATTGTTTAAGTTTAACTGTAAATCCAAGATTTAATAAAAGTAGCTCTAAGGTGGAAAAATAGTATATAACTGTTATATAATTTTATTAAGTGGAAATAACTCAAAATCAGAGAAGAGTGAGAGAGAGAGAAACGTATAAGCTTGTTAATTTACAACAGGAAATAAATGATACTCAAAGAGTATTATTTAAAGATGATTAAACAAAAAGTAGAAACTAAAAGAAGTAAAATCAAAGCTCAGTACACTATCAAAAGGTGTTATTAAAGGCTTGCACTTGGACAAAAACATAAAGCTTTATTGCGGCACAGAAAACAGTATCTCAAAATTAAGGAAAATATCTTTAAACTAAATGAAATTGAAAGGACACAGAAATAAGCCTCAGAACCCTGGCCCTCCCCTACACACTGTCTCTCTGACCCTCTTTGACTCTCTCTGGAATTTCCTTATCTGACTAGGAAAGCTTCTTTCCAAAAGAAATACAATTGTCTTAATATCTTCTCCCTAGGAATTTCATCAAATAACCAGAACAATCAACCAGTTGAAAAGAGAGGAGACTGGGAGATGTCACCACACCCAGACAGACTTTTCTCTATTCCTCTGAGAGTAGCTCCCAGCCTCCCTGGGAGGCTTTATCTGCATAGAAAGCCAACCTTTGTTCCCAGCCAACTTCTGCCTCTCACCTTCCTGCCACCTCACCCAGAGCTTCAGAAGAAAATAAATGGCCTGAGATACAAGACTACAAATGAAAGAATTGAAATACAGGAATAGAATGCTCAATTCAAAAAGCAATGGGAGCAAAAGAGAAAAATTAAAATAAAGAAGGAGGGAAATAATAAATGCAAAATCAGAAACCAATGAGGAGGAGAAGAGAAAATTGGCAGGACTACAAAATAAACTATAATGTTAATTCTTAAATTTTCAACAGCATCAATAAACCACGAAGAACATAATGAAGCAAAAAGGGAAGAAACAGAAATGTAAGAATTCCAGAATGATAAATGGAAAATATTCCATTAAGGGGAATATTTATTTAAATATTAGATTAATTTGGATAACTCTTTGAAAATAAATTTGAATATCCATGCTTTTCCTGACTGTCTCTCTTCACTACTCCCCTATATCCTTCTTTCTTTCAGTTGAGTATGGTATTTAAGCCTGAATTCGGTGCAACCTCTTTGAGATATCCTCATTTCCCTGAGTATCTTCCATGGATGTATGAGGTACACATGTTATTAAACTTGCATTTTTTTTCTTTTGTTTGTCTATTGTTGCAGGCTCCATACCAGCTAAGAACTATGAGAGGTGGAGGGAAACTTATTTTTTCTTTCCATACAAATGAACAGCTGCACATACTTTCTAGGTTACATGATGGAACGTCATAAAAATCTGAAATTTTGAAAGGAAGAAATGTTTACAACCAATAATACAAATTTATTTCTTAAGAAGTTAGGAAAAGAGGAAAAAATTAATTTCAAGGTAAACAGAAGTAAAATAATATTCAAATGAAAACAAGAAATTATTGAAATAGAAAAATGATATGAAAAATTAATTAAAACATGTGTTTGAAGGTTAATAAAATTGATAATGTAGCTAGGCTAATTAAGATTAAAAAAACTTACCAGTGTTAATAATAAAAGAGAGCATATTACCATATAGCTCAAACATTAAAATAATAAGGACATACTATGAACAACTATTTACCAGTAAATTTGATAATCTCAACAAAATAGACATATTCACTGAAGGGCCCAGTAGAACAACTGAAGGAAAATAGAAATTCTGAATATCCTTATATTTATTAAAGAAATTAAATGAATAATCAATATCATTACATAATGAAAACCCCAGGCCCAGGTATTTTCAGTGGAAAGGCATAGAAACAATTAAAGTAGAAATAATACATTTTACACAAACTCTTCCAGAAAATGGAGGAGGAGGAAATGTTTCTTAGCTCCTTTTATAACACCAGCATAATTCTGATATCAAAACCAGGCAAAGATATTATGAGAATAAAAAATTATACCCCAATATGTTTTATGAGCACTGACATATAAATCTTAAAATATTAGCAATTCAAGAATAACACATCATAAAAAAGTGGTCCTTTTAGCCCAGCAATGCAAGGTTTTTTTTTCAGTGTTCAAAAATCTGTGTAATTCACATTAAAAGAATAAAGGAAAACCATGTTATGCTCATCTCAAAAAAATTTCACAAAACTCATCATCCATTCATTTTAAAACTTTCTACAACCTATGGACAGGATTTAATTTTCTTAGTTTGATAGGAGCATTGTATTATGCATAATAAAGGCACCTCAGAGATTTCCATGCCCTGATGGCCTAATCCCCAAAACCTGTGAGTGTTACTTTATATGGAAGAAGGAATTTGCAAACGGTATGAAGGCCAAGGACCTTGATGTGGTGAGATTATCCTGGATTTTCCGGGTGTGCCCAATTTTAATCATATGATCCCTTGATATCAGGGAACCTTTGTGAATTCTGCCAACAATATAGATGAACAAGAAAACATCTCCTCCCCTAGAACCTACAGACAGGAACACAGCTCTGCTTGAAGTGGAAAATCAGAAAATTCCACTACCGGGCTTCCACCCCCACAACTTTTCCTTGGCAGCTGCCTCTCTCATAAATCACCGGCAGCAATTTCTGTACCAGGCACTAAGGTTGCTCAGGACCCTGCCCCACTAAAGATAACCATATTGTAACCGTGTCCCACTTCCTCCCTAAGCAAAATGTATAAAAGACTGCTATGTTCTTTGTTCGGGGCTCAGAATTTGGTGGCGAGTCTCCTCTGAGCCTGCTGGCATAATAAAAACCTGTTATGCTATACTTCTGTGTGCCTCTCGGTCTATTCCCGGTCAATTCTGCTGTGACATGCTGACACATTGATTTTAGCTAATGAAACCTGTGCTTTGAACTTCCGATCTACATAATTCCAAAATAATATTTTTTAAAGCTGCTAAATTTGATAGCAGCAGTGATAATTTGTTATGGCATCCATGAAAAAAACTATAGCTACTATTGTACTTAAATGCAACATATTGAACATGTAGTCACTAAGGTTGGGAACAATGCAAGAATACTAGCTCATTATTTTATCAAATATTTCATGATATTACTTACAAAATGCAATAAGACAAGGAAAAGAAATAAAAGTAAACATATTGGAAAGACAGCATGGTCTAATCATATAAAAACTGAACTTTTGTTTCTAGTGCTAGTTAAATTTAGTCTAGAAATGATATGGCTAAATAAACCCACCAGTATATGGAGGAAAATTCTGACAAAGAAGAGAAAGAAAACCCAAAACCTACAAAAACTTATGATGTTTACATAGTAGGATTGTTGTAATTTTTATAGGAATTATAATCCTAAAATCATTTTGTATGTATGTATAGATTAGAGCAAAGGAGTAAAATTATTGATGTTTTTTTAACCAGGGTTTTCACTATGGGAGAAAGGGAAAACTAATAGAGAA
>NW_012149019.1:2947843-2953711 GCF_000956105.1 Propithecus coquereli
TAAAGAGTCCAGCATGACTTTGATATACAAATCTGACAAGAACATTATAAGAAATTACACATTAGATAATAGTCTCATTTATAAATGAAGATGCAAAAGTCTTTTAAAATTAGCAAAAGAAGTCCAATAATTTACAAAAAGAATGATATATTAGAAGCAAACTCATTTTATTCAATAAATATAGAAATGACACTCCATTAGAGTACTTTTATCTCCAGACCAAAAGTCCAACAGAGAGAAAGAACATGGCTTTAGTGAGGTCTACAAAACATAGACATAAAGAGGTATTTGGGAGAATCTTAAGAGATGCATATATCTGTGTCCAATAAAACACATACCTAGGTCCCAAAATTTTACCCATAGATATAAAATCAACAGAAATGCATGCACATATGCACAAAATATGTATTCGGCAATAATCAAGAGTATATGTACCAGCTCTAAACTTGAGACAGCCCCAAAGCCCACTGGTAGTTAAGGGCAGAAATCATTACTGACGTAAAATTTAAAAGACATCAATTTATTTTTCTAAATAGTGAAAAAAAAAACTTCATTGGAAGCTATAGAAATAGAGAAGAGAGAAGAGAGACCAGACAGTGTTAACTCCAATAAAAGAAAGGACATGAGAGTTTCATAGGGCATCTGTGTTTGCTAATTGCCTTTCAAAGGAAAGTAAACTTTTTTCTTTTTTTAACGTATTATTATAATTTAATCATTCTGCCTCTGCTTTTCTTAGCTTTTTGTTTTTTTTAATTTTAGAATATTACTAGGGTGAAAACGTTTTCGTGACATGGATTGCTTTTGTACTGCTTGAATCAGAGTTATAAGTGTGCCCATCACCCAGATAGTAGACTGAAGTCACACAGATCACCCGGGACCCACTGGACCCCTGTGGCTCCTGCAGTCTGGGCCAGAGTTGGGAAATGTCTGTATGGGAGTGAGCAAGACAAAACCTGAGGAGTTGAAGCCCCCTGGGGAGGACAAAGGCACACAGTGGGTAGATAAGCAATATGGCACCTGCTGTCCCTGCTTGGGTCCGTGGGGGTGGGAAGTACCTTGGGGGAGCTGGGAGCCTGGTACCCTGTCCTCATGAAGATCCCAGCTCACTGGTGGCAGCAGTCTCTGGGCTCATGTGGGCAGAAAATCTCTCCAGCAGCTCAGGAACCCGCCAAGTGTCAGACATGCAAGGGAGCAACAAACCACTCCACCTACCCTTCCCACTGAACTCCAATCCTCTGGAGGGTAGATCTCTGCTGATACCTTGCTCCTTCCTGTTTTGTTCCATGACTTCTTCCCAGGGAGTCTCTTGAAGATTCCGGCACTCTTCCTTCAGATCCACGCCTGATCTCTGTTTGTCTGTTTGTTCATTTTTTCTCTTTCATCTAAAATTTCTCCATCTTACTGAGATGCTCTGGCAGCTGGTGTCTCTGGTCAGCCATCTTAAATTTCTGGTGTCTTCAAACAGGAAGTAGTCTTACAACCTGAAACGAGGCCCAACAGTTAGGTTCTTACTCTTCCCAAAAGACAAAAAAAGGCATAAATTTAGAAATAGGAGAATTATCTCCCCGTTAGGTGAGACAAAACTTAATCCATACATCAGATTCTTCAACTATAGGAATGAAGCCAAGACAATGTATTTTGAAATTTATATGATTCTGCCAAGTAGTTTTCCACATGGTTAGATTAATTGCATTCCCTACAGTAGTGTAGTTAAGTTTTGGTTACTCCACATCCTTGTAAACATTTGTTATTGTCAGCCTTTTTCATTTTAGCCATCTTATGGTCCTATTATGGTAGCTAATTGTAGTTTTTGTTTATATTTCCATGATAATTATGATGTTAAACACCTTTTATATAGTTTTTAGATGATTTTTAATCATTTAAAGAGCCTCATACATGTGGTGTACGGTAGAGGTGCACTGTAGGGCAGTAGGAAAGAATGATATTTTCAATAAATGTTAGTTGGACAATAGATTTCCATTTGAGAAAAACAATGACATTTGATGCCTACACCATCTCCAACAATCCATTTTAGATGGATTATAGACTGATTATTAGATCAAAATTATAACGATCTTAGAAGATAATATATTTTAGGATCATTAGGATCTCAAAGTATTTAAAGCTTCCTTAATAAAATATTTTACTATCAAGGGGATTGTCATTTAAAACCACAATGAGGTACAATTAGATATGATGTAATGGCTAAAATTTAAAAGTCAGAAAACACCAAATAATAAGAGTGGAGCAACAGAGACTTCCACAAACTGCAAAGGGGAGTATTGATTGGCACTTGCTAGCTGGACGACAATTTATCAGCATCTTTGAAAGCTGAACACAGCGGACCTGTGACCTACCAAGTTCATTTGAGAGAGATACCCTAAAAGAATCTGTTCATGTGTGCTTCAGATATAGGTGCAGAAATACTTGTGATAGTAAGAAAGAAGGAATAAACAAAAAACAATGTCTGCCACAGTAAAACCGAGAAGCACACCGTTGCTTGTGCATACCATGCATCGAACACTAGAAGGAACTGCAGGCGAGTACACGAGCATGGATGGCTCCTGCAGTCTGAATTTCATATGAAAAAAGCAAGGAACTAAAGGATACATGGAATAGGATTCAAGTTATCATGAAATGCAAAGACAGAAAAAAAATCAAATTGCTCTTAAGTGAAGCATAGGTAGGTGGTAAATTATTTTAAAAAGAAAAGCAAGTAAGGGATTATCAGACAGTTCAAGAGTGAGGTTACCCATGTGGGCATTGTGGCCGTGCCTGGGAAGTTACACAAAGCGGGTGTCTAAGGCTTTTGGGGTAGTTTAAAGGGTACTCATTTCATAATATTTCCAAATTTAGCATGGTTACATTTTACACACTTTCCTCTTACGCACTGTATTTTATGTTAAGATGTATTAGATAACATATTGGTGACCATAAGTCACCTGGGTCCAGTGGTGTCACTTGCCTGCCTTCAGGCTGAGGACTGTGGCCTACGAACCTCCAGGTCCTCCAGACACAGCTCAAACTCCAGGTGTGGACTCGCAGGAAAGCACCACGGCACCAGCAGCAGGCATCCCTCGGTGTGGGCAACTGCACCGAGCCCAGAATATTGTCTGATTTCGGTAAAGGAAGTAGTTTCAAACAAGGAAAATATTCATGTGGTTTATTTTTCTTTTCAGAATGTGATCTTCTCACCACTAACATTACTTCTCCTACCACAAACAGGGCTGTCAATATTTTTTTTCTGCTGTGACAACAGGATGCAAAAGAGAGAGGAGAGAAAGCTCTTAGTTCGTCCCGTAGAGCCCATTCCTGGGCTTATGAATTAAAGGTAGCAGGTATTTTTCAGGGTGCTCAGGAAGACAGTAATATTTCTTTACAATTAATAAAAATGGTGATAACCACACAACAACAATGAAGGAGGATGATGAGATCTGACTTTTTACTGAAATTTTTTGACCTACCTCTGACTTATCCAAGGCAAAATATACATCATGGGCCTAGTAATTCAAATCTATCCAATGGGGGCTTAGAGAAGATCTAAAATTTTGGCTTTTCTTAATCGTATATCACACGGAAACCCATTAAATGCCACATACAGAGCAGAAGTGCTGTTTTGCTGAACAGGATGGGTGGAGAACCCAAACCACTCACCGCATTCCTCAGCCAAGTTGCGTCCCAGGAAGGTGATTGCGTGTGCATGTGTGTGTGTGCATGTGTACGTGTGCACACATGCAGACATATACTGATAAAGAATGTACAACATATATATGACATATTTTATTCACACTATTTTAAAAATGCTGAATGAAATCATTTTCAGCACATGTAAGGGATTACTACGAGAGTAGATTACTTCTCCTTTTGTAATGGTTCCATGCTTTTGGTATTATTCATTTTGTTTCAAAAATTATGTTAATTCTTATATTAATTCAGGAATGACTACTGCAATATAACTTGTATTTTTTAATTATTTACTAAATATTTATTATTTTTAGTATTTTTTAAAGATATTTTATCACATGGAACACGTAACTACACAACTTCTGCTGTAGAGATTTTGGAAGTTTAAGAGCAAGTTACCATGTTTTTCTTTCTTTTTCTTCTTTCTCCCCTTATAAACTTTAGTGATGGTCACGTGGATAAATAAATAAGATGTGTAATTAATTCCAGTGCATTTTTACTGGAGCATAGATTTCAGGGTCACTCTGGGCCACTTAAAGAAGCAAGCATGACAAAGTGTCTCTTTTTCAATGTAGTGTTAAAGAAAATTATGACCACATTTGACCGCCAGCAATTCCTACAGCAATACAGACTCTTACTCCCATTAAATGTTTTTATTTATATATCTCAATATTTACATAAAAATATATCATTTTATTACTAAAGTGTCTTACCGAGTTTACCTGGTCACACTTATCAGTAATTTTCTTAGAAAATGATTAATTTTAAAAGCCTTTTTCTTTATATAGGATCCTTACATCAAAGGGTAGTTATTTTTTCTAGAGGAATGACAGGTATATCCAATCTAATTTTTATGTTACTCCATTCTGTGCTACTTAATGCTTAAATTAACATATTTTAACATAATTTGCTAGTTATTTCGAATTTTGTTTTGACTTCTACTGCTTTATTTGTGCTGATATAAAAACAAGATATTTTTAAAAGTATATTTAAAATATTTTATCTAAAACTTTTTGACAATTTCACTCTATTTTAAAAATAGGGGAAAAAATCCCCACACATGTGCAGCTCTTCACACACCACAGGATAGTGAGTTGGAGCACAGACACCCACCGGAGCAGACTAAGCCATGCCTAACACAGAAAATCCCACGGAAAACTGTGGGCTTGGAACCTGATAATAGCAGGAAGATGTCCATGCACAAGGTTCGCTTGTGACCATTACTCACATTTTGGATGATGCGATGGTTAATTTTATGTGTCAACAGGGCCGCAGGGTGCTCTGATATTGGGCTAAACATTATTCTGAGAGTTTCTGTGAGGGTGTTCCTGGATGAGATTAACATTTTTAAATTGGCAAACTGAGTAAAATCCATTACCCTCCCCAATGTGCGTGGGTCCCATCCAGCTGGTGGAAGGCATGAATAGGACAAAAAGATTGAGGAAGAGGGATTCCTCTGCCAGCCTGGTTAAGCTGGGACATGGGTCTTCTACACTTGGGCTGGGACTGGCATCATCGGATCCCCTGGCTCTCAGGTCTTCGGGCTTGAACTGGAACAGCAGCACCCCTGGCTTTCCTGTCTCCAGCCCCCAGAGGGCAGGTCGTGGGACTCCTCAACCCCCATGATCATGGGAACCAATTCTTCATGATAAATCCTCGGTGGAGAGAGAGAGATCCTGCTGGCTCTGCTGTTCTAGAGAACCCTGACTAATACATATATACAATATGTTAATAAATATACTTCATTTTTTCTAGACTTCAGTGATTTAAAACTCTAATTACATTTGAGAAAAAATTTACATAATTTTCTTTCTTGATATCATTACTCCTCTCAGAAAAATTTTGCTGTTACAATGTAAAGGGCAGGGTGGCTCTATCAATAATAAAAAGAAGAGCCTTCCTTCCTCCCTTCCTCCCTCCCTCCCTCTCTTTCTTTCTTTCTTTCTTTCTTTCTCTTTCTTCTTTCTTAATTCTTTCCTAAAAACACATTTTCATAAACTATGCCTACATAATAGGAATTTAAAGGAAAAAAATGAATACTTGAAAATACATTTATTATTTACATATCACTCTTTTAGTGGAAATACAAGATTTAAAAATTTAGAAATTTCACAATGCTAGTTTTAAAAGATTGGTGTCATTAGTATATGAAGCTCTAAACTAGAGTACGCTTTGGAATCCAAT
>NW_012149019.1:2964946-2977795 GCF_000956105.1 Propithecus coquereli
CTGGCTCTCAGGTCTTCGGGCTTGAACTGGAACAGCAGCACCCCTGGCTTTCCTGTCTCCAGCCCCCAGAGGGCAGGTCGTGGGACTCCTCAACCTCCATGATCATGGGAACCAATTCTTCATGATAAATCCTCGATGGAGAGAGAGAGATCCTGCTGGCTCTGCTGTTCTAGAGAACCCTGACTAACACATATATACAACATGTTAATAAATATACTTCATTTTTTCTAGACTTCAGTGATTTAAAACTCTAATTATATTTGAGAAAAAAATTTACATAATTTTCTTTCTTGATATCATTACTCCTCTCAGAAAAATTTTGCTGTTACAATGTAAAGGGCAGGGTGGTTCTATCAACAATGAAAAGAAGATCCTTCCTTCCTCCCTTCCTCCCTCCCTCCCTCTCTTTCTTTCTTTCTTTCTTTCTTTCTTTCTTTCTTTCTTTCTTTCTTTCTTTCTTTCTTTCTCTCTCTTTCTTCTTTCTTAATTCTTTCCTAAAAACATGTTTTCATAAACTATGCCTATATAGTAGGAATTTAAAGGAAAAAAAATGAATACTTGACAATACATTTGTTATTTACATATGACTCTTTTAGTGGAAATACAGGATTTAAAAATTTAGAAATTTCACAATGCTAGTTTTAAAAGATTGGTGTCATTAGTATATGAAGCTCTAAACTAGAGTACGCTTTGGAATCCAATAGATTTGATTTACACTATTGGTTACATCACTTAGTAGCTGAGAAAAACTATAATGAGAAACTGCTTCATATACCCCAGAATAGCTAAAATTAAAAGGACTACAAATACTCATGTTGATAAAGATATGTAGCCATAGGAATTCCTGTACACTAGTGGTAAGAGCACAAATTGCTATGGTTCACTTTTGAAAATAATATATCATTACCTATGGAAGTTAAACATACATATAACCTACAGCCCAGTCATATGCCCAAAAGACATGCATCCATACATCCAACAAGGTATGTGCAAAATCGTTTGTAGCAGCATTATTTGTAATAGCACAAATCGAGAAACAGCCCAAGTGTTCACCAAGAGTAGAATGGATAAACAAATTAGTAGACATCCCTGTACTTGATTAATTAAAAAGAATGGAAATGAATGCACAATAACCACATGCAACATAACGTTGAATATGAAAAGCCAGAGAATATGACTGTTATTCTACTTAAATAATTACCAAATACAGACAAAACTAACCTATGGTGTTCAAAGGTAGGATGTGGGATACATTCAGAGAACATAGAAAAAGCACTGATTTTGCAGGGATATGAGGAGGCTTCTGGATGCTGGAAATACTCAATTTTTTGACCTGAGGTATGGTTGCTACCTGTGATAATCGACTTCAATAGAAATGTAAAAAAAAAAAAAAAAAAAGAGGGCGAGCCAATGGCATCTTGATGATGACATTCCTCGACCTTCTCTATCTGGAGGCCCAGTGTTGCCTGGCCCAGCCATCTTCTTAGAGTCCCCATGGAGAAACCTTTGCCTCTCTCCGGCACTGATAGCCTGTCCCGGGTCCCACACACTCCTTTCCCTGCTTCACTCTCTCCTGCCGTCAGCAACCCCTCCATACCTTCTCTGGAGACGGTGCAATCCCTTGCAATAATATTTTGTGATTAAATAACTGAAAATATTTTTATTTTACCATCATACTCTTCAACAATTTTCCTGGGGCTATAATTCCAGTTTGAATATTATACTCCTTCTGAATTTTCAAGAAATAATTCTATTGTCTTCTCGCTTCCAGGGTTGCTGTTCACATCTTTACATGTTCTCTCTCCCTCTCTGGAACCTTGTAGCATCTTCTCTTGGTCATAATTACTTTGAAATTTCCTAATGGTGTATATTTTGCTATGGATCTATTTCTTCCAATGTGCACATACTTAGGGAGATTTTAATTGTAACTGGAAATTTCTTTGAATTATTTCATTAATGATATCCATCTATTTGAGGGGGCTTTTGTTTTTTTATTTCTCTTGCTCCAGATTTCCTATCTTGAGATTCCCAGAATCCTTCAGATTTAGAGGTTGGAATTCCTGGGCAATTATTTCATTATGTTTTTTATCTTTTTTTCTCTACTTCCTTAGAGATATCTTTATCTTCCAAATCCTTTTAAATTTTTGTTTCTGTTCTCATCTGTTTAATTACCAAGGGCTTTTTTACGTTGGCTGAATATTCCTGGCTTTGTTTTGTGGATGCAACACCGTTTATATTTGTAAAGATGCTAATAATGAAGTTTAGATGTTTTTCTCTCCACTGATAATGATCCTAGTTAGTATTTCTTTGTCTCATTTTTCCATGTTAGGTGTTTGTCTCCGATGTCTAGAAATCTTTGGCTCACTGCTCATAATTTATATTGGAGAATAAGAAAAAGTGACTGTAAGCTGAGATCACACATATGAGGTTTATTCTATCTGAGCTTTACTGTGAAATGATAAGGATGAGCTTTTTGTTGGAAAATTCTCATTTCTATTTTTCACTCTGCCCTTTAGCTTGTTAGATTACCCAGAGAAAAAATTGTACACCATTTGACTCAAAGATAAAGGATTGACTACCAGCTTGCTTGGGTAGAATGGAGGAGGAGGTCTGGAGGGGCTTTTTGTCATGGATTCAGTCTAGGAAAATGCCCATAACTCCTCCTTTTGTCCCGGTATCTGTGCTCTCAACTGTGCCAGCATTTCTCTAGCCCAGAGTCCTCCTCTTCTCTTGAGGAATAAAAAATTTAGAGTTGGCAAGGGGCTGGCAGGTCACTTAGCTAAAAGGAACTAGAGGAGGCTAGTGGCATTTAAAATCCTTTCAAGCCACTTATACTCACTCTAACTTACTTTTGCATCCCCGCCCCACCAATACGAATCTCACAGCAAGTGCTGCTGCCATTCCTGGGTCTGAGGACGCTGTACCCCGCATCCATGCTTTGCAAATATCTCTACTGGGAAACTGGGAATCAGCTCGCTTGGTCCTATGTAGCTGTCAGAGAGTCTGAAAAACAGAACAGAACAAAACAAAAAAGACATCACATTTAAACTGGGTAATTTGAGGACGGTTTTTAAAAGAAGCTAAAGCAGTATGTAAGATATAGAGACACCAAAAGAAATAGTGAAGTACCCTATCCCTATATTTACTATAGCCAGTCAACGTGGCACAGTAGACTAGAAGGGGCTGGAAGGAGCAGGTACCAGGAGCTGGAATGATAGAGATGTGTGCAGAGGATGGCCTCACGGGAGCTTTGACCCTTGGCTAAGGGGTGCAGCCTGCTCAGAGTCACAGCATCAGGAGAGGACCAGGGATTCAACAGCTCAGCCTTTCTCTCTTCCCTCCAGTCTCCTGCTTGACCTCTTATTGGCTAAACCCCATGAGAAGCCAGAACATCAGAGAGTCCACTGATGTTGCCCATATATCAGCCTTCTTTCTCAATTGTAGTTCTCGGAATAATTGTAGAATGTGCTGGGAATGCGAAATCCTGAGATTAGGACGGACCGCCCAGGGCAGCCTGGGATCTGCTCCTGTCCTTCCCGGAACAGTATGTCATGTAGTGATTTAGCTCAGCGAATCCAGTTACCCCCAGGGTGTAAAAACCTAGAATGGAGTGGTTTGGGGATCCCTTAGCTGTGGTATGACACAAAGCAGGCACAGACAAGACTGCTTCCACCCTGAGCATCTCCCATGAGCCTTGGAGGACTGGCTCGTCATAAATCCTAGGCTTCTGTTCCACGCTTCCTATCTATAAGCAATAAAATTGCTTTCTTGAACTCGTGTTGAGTGTTCTGTCTTACTGAACTCATGCAAGTGGTAGAAATTGCAGACTGGTAATCACTGCACAGGAAATCTACTTCCAACCATAGCATCTGTTATAACTCCACTGCAGAATTCTCACCAGTCTTTCCTTTTTCTGAGCTACACACGACAGCAAATTTTTAAGAATGCTGGGGCCCCCCTGGACCCCCTCCCTCCCTACAGTGTTTGCATCAGTGGAGAGAGCTCTGTGGGCCTTCCTGAAGAGTGTGATGATGGCCTGGTGACCAGTTGTGTACACAGTCCTTTCAGACTCCCAGAAACTGACTTCTTCCTACGGCTACCAGAGACAGCTCAGCTTTTCGACCTTACTTATTTTAAATGCATTGCATCTGGGTTTCAATTACACAACGAAGTGTAATTACACAGCAGGTGACCTGGACACCCCCACTGGAAATTATTTATGCAGATTGCCGTTTCCCTCAGGGGAGATCGAGGTTTGCATTTCTCAGACTCTTCTTCAGTGCCTATTGAATTGTCTCCATCCCTGACCTCAGGGTCTACGGGTGCCCACCGCCCTAGAGTGAAAGATTCTTCCCATCAGGCTGTGAGCTCCACGGTCAGCCATAGCTTCCCTGGGGTACAAGGGATGCAGGACTCCTTCAAACCTGTCATGTGACGTTTTTAATTTTTTCCTGCATTTTGTTATTCACATGTCCAAAGCTTGTACATTTCTCAGCCCCTTGGGTACCAGAGCTGTCAAGAAGCCAGCTGGGGCCCCATCTTTACACTCGCTTTAAATACTAGAGCGACTGATTGCCCCAGCACATCTCAAGCAGGACTCTCCTGCAGCCCACCAACTGCACCCTGTGCCCACCCTACCAGGCCGTCCCCTGCATCTCTCAAACATAGGATCGATTTGCCATTATGTAGTTTTCAGCTTGTCTGTCTAGTTGACCCATTAACTCCAGGGAGATCACAGCTCCTTCCTTATCACAGAGTGTTCTAAAGAGTGTTTGTCCTCAGACTACTCCTCGTACCAATGACCAGCCCAGTCAGACAATAATAAAACTACTTATAAAGTGGTAATCAAGGGACAGGGAAACCAGAAAGGATCACGTTACCAGGACTAGAAAGTGTGGGGCACCATTGCCATCCCAAGCCTAGAAGAACTGGGGTGGGGGGGTGGAGAGAGAGTGAGAGAGAAGTGGTGAGAGTGTTTAGGACAGAATCTGTGACTTTTGGTTCAAGAAGTCAGCCCATGGCCACCCACCATGTATGGAGAAAGAAGAATAGAAGCTGGACTTCCCTCTTCTCTCTCCTTTCCACCCGTAACCCTTTTAGGCTGAACCTGAGCGAGAGCCAACAGTGAAGGGTCTGTTGATGTCATGCATGTGGCTCAGCCCTGGGGCACAGAGTGAGGTAGGAAAGGACACCAGATCCAAAGGCGCAACCAGGACTGATCCAGCCACTTAGTAACAACGGGGCCACTTACCTCTTTGCCATCTTCCTTCCAATATCTGTGTATTTTTGCATATTTTTATTCACTCAAAATAAAATGAATACATGGGGTTGATATCGTTGATATGAGTACTAAAGCTTGTCTTTGCAAGGGGCTTAGATACAGAGGGAAGGAAAGAAATAAGGAGAGTCATGGAAGACGTGAAGTTCCTGGGGTGCCTTTTGGGTCATGCTTCTGCCTGACGGGGTGTTTCACGTGGAAAGGATGCAGTTGCTAAAATTCCCGATATAAAACCTTTCTTCCTGGTTCAAATTTTGCGGTATCTGTATCTTAGTTTGTTTCTGCTTGCACTGAATCTGGCCTCTTCTTTTATCATCCTGGATTTCTGACCATGCTGGTTTCACCATGGTCCTTGGTTTATGTGCTTCTTTGGCTTATAACAGATTCAAACTTAGGCCAACATTTCTTTTTCTTCCTTCTCCTGAGGATAAATGTTTGTTGTTGCTTTCTGCCTTCATAATCTCATGCACACCCTTCCCCTCTACAGAATCTTTTTCCCAAACTATGAACTCACCAAGTTCGTTTCTGACCAGCCTTAAATCTCAGCTCCTCCGTGACTGCTGCCCCATTGCCTCTGTCTGGGTTGAATTGTCCCTCTGCTACACCAGTCCTTTTGCATGCCCCAGAGACAAGTATTGTAAACAGTGCTCTGTGTTATTTATTGCTGCAGTACACAGTTTGCCACTGCATGGTTTTTAGCTTGTCTTTCTGGTTGGCCCATTAACTCTAGGAAGGTCATAGCTCCTTCTTTTGCCACAGCCTGGCAGAGTAGATTCTCGATACATTTTATTGATTAATTATTTTTGTGTTTACTCTGCATCATTTAAATCATCCTGTATAGTTTTGACCTTTCTTACTTGACTTCAGGATTCAGGAACTGAGAAAGAACTGTGGGGTGTGAAACCCTGACAGAGCAATGGCGTGCAGACAGATGAGGAATGTTCAGGATTCAGGTGATTGGTTTTAATCCTGCTCACAGTCTTTTTTACCCCGGGAACACTTTAGATGACTAGATTCACTTATATTTTATGACATCTTAAAGGCCGACTTAACTCATGCACAGAATTCAAAGATCTGTGCAGTCTTTGGAGACTGTTTTGTTATTTTGATAAGAGATACCATATGTGTTAGTCAACTGAATATTTAAAAAGGAGAAGTAAAAACTTGGACATGTAGATTGCATCTTGAAACCTTCTTTGTGACTGGAATAAGAGTCCTGGCGTTAGAGAAAGGGATTTGATCATAACTCACTGGACTGGGGAGTCCATCTCATCTCTAGCCAAGGACAAACTTGGTTTCTTATCTGAGTGCCTAAGTGCTTAATGTTGATTGACTGAGTCATCCGTCACGACATAGGAGTTTACATTTTCCCGCAGATCTATAATGGGAATTTCAGTGAAATGGAAAACACTAAAAACATCATTTTTCAGAAGAACTGCTAAGTGTGAATACTAAGTAACATCTGCTAATAGTTACTGAGGGAACATATTCTAGGTGATAGAAGGGAAAACACACTTAACCAACTTCAGGACCTGGACTGCATTTAAAGTTTTCAAATCAACATGAACTTTATTTGGTTTTGTTTTAAAAAACACTATCCTGGTTATAAGAGAGATATTTAAAAAAAAATGCATAACCTGTTTGCATAAAGAGTAGTGACAATTGCTCTATCTTACTAATCATGACATACCTTTAGACTAGAGTGCAGAGTGAAAAATGTTTTGCTTTTAATTCCACATACAGACTATGCATCCAGATCTTCATTGTGTGCAAGAGCCATTCAGATAGTTTTCTTAGAAACATGGATATCAGATAAAAGAAATATAGATTACAAATCAGTGATTTTTGTTTTCCTAAAAGGACAGCTTTTAAAAATAAAAAGCAAAAAAATTTCATCACAAATAATTATGCTTTAGGAAATTCTAAAAATGCATTGTTTAGAATATACTTGAAAAAATACTAGGTGTAGCTACAGTGTGCTCTTTCTCATACAATCTACAGAACTTGCAGGTGTCTCAGACAGCGAGCCTCCATATACTATACTAGATAGTTCTTGCCTCGCTGCTACAAAATCCTTTTTCCTTTTTCTATAAAGTGTACATTTTCCTACTTTTTTCCCGCCACTCAACATATTCTTGGGAAAAATTTCAGTCACGGGGCCTTGGCCAAGAGGGAAGGCCATGAATTGGGTGCTGGGTGCATCGGGTGCCTCTCTGAGGCTTGCACCTTGGGCTGAGTGATGCCAGGACCAAGGGGGCCGAGCGCCCAAACCTAGCTAAGAGGTCAAGACCCTGCCCATCAGCTCCGGCTTCCTGATTCCACATTCTGCCCCGAGCTCTATCTTCTGAGGCCTCATTCTTCAGCTTTCCCTTAGTTGTGAGGAGCCTCATATCTTTCCAACAAGTACCCACGTTGCTTGAGCTCTCTGAAGTGCATTTCTGTCCATCATAAACTAAGATTCCTACCAATACAGTTGACATCCCCACGGTTGGTTAAACAAGTCCTTAATTTCACCTTTTTGAGTGAAATAGCTTAATTCAATTTTCCTTCCCTGGCAACCAGAAGGGTCCTGACTAGAAGTGAAGGCACTGGTAGTAGTGGCTGAAGCCACGTGGCATCTTTAGGAAGCTCTCCAGGCTCACAGGAGAGATCGTGTTTCTTTACTGAATATTTGGTCATTATGACATAAATACCTACACTAAAAGCTAACACAGAAAGTATACTTATTTGTATACTTTAGGTGCCATACATATGGAAACTGCCAAACATATGGCACATATGTATGTGCCATACGTATTAATTGTCACAATCCTAAGAATTAAGTGTAGACATAATACAATGTTATCTTAAAATATTGTATACGCCTGCCAATGAGAACAGGGAATCTGTTTTACCTACTGTGGTATCTGTATCATCTGCCATGGTACAGACATATCATAGGCCCTCAATGTATATTTGTTAATCACTCAGCACGTGCATGTGCATTCTACACCCGTGATCGTTTGTAGTGGATGTCTGTGTATTTATCCACATAAATTACTTTCTTAAATTTTCCTCTCCCACTTCTCTCATAGGAATTTATTGTTCTCAGGCATCCACGTCACACTAGCATCATATGAACACATAAACATCTCTGGGAGTTTTGGAAGTGAACCAGGAAAATAAACTTGTGTTATATCCACTGGTTGAAGCTGTAAGATGAAAAATACAGGAACAGTTGGTGCACATGTTCTGTACCATGTAGGTAAAGCAATTTTCTTCTGCAAGAAATGAGAATTAAACCAGAATACTAAAAATAAAATAAATAAAATAAAACAAAATAAAGCATCAATGATAATTAGAGGTCCAGATTCCAGCTCTTCCTAAGGCCCCAATAGATCTCAGCCTTTGTATAATTCAATTGCTCCATTTCAGAGTCCTTGGCACATCACCTTTTCTTCTAATAAAAATTTGATTTCTATATATAGACTATAACATGCATTGTTATTCCCCTTGGGATTTGCAATAAGGTAGCAGTATTATTCCTTTGAAATCCTATAACAAGATCCCTTAGTACAGGTAATTTGTAAGTGATAGAAATTTATTGGTTATAGTTCTGGAGGCTGAGGTGTCTGAGATCAAGACAGCAGCGTCTGGTGAGGGATCTCCGCTTCATAGATGGTGCCTTCTTTCTGTGTCCTTGTATGGCAAAAGGGAACAAGGGAGCTCACTTGAGCCTCTTTTATAAGGGCACTTATCCCACCGTGAGAGTAAAGTCTTCATGAATTAATCACTGCCCAAAGACTCCACCTCCTAATGCTACAACATTAGGTATTAGGTTCCAACATATGAATTTTGGGGGGACAACAACTTAAACTTAAAAGCATAGCAGTAATCTTGCAGCAAAATATTCCTCTTCAACTGTCAAGATCTAACCTTTATAATGCTTTAATTGTATCTCATTCTTCACTATGTTTATAGCCTACCAAAACAAAACTTTAATTATAATTTTCCCATTAAGTGAACTAAACATTTGAAATATTTATGTCTCAAAGGCTGCCCAATATATTTAGCAGTATATTTGTATTTAGTTATTATATAGTAATATCACTCTCCTGTTAAAAAATAAATTATGTGATCTATAACATGCAATTTAAGGTTTCCAAATATATCCTCAATTTAGCTTTCCATCTTCATATATACTTCTCCCTATAGGAACTGTAAATCTTTGTCAGGTGACATTTTATAGAATTAATCTAAATGTACCTGGATGTTTTTCAATTCATACCTTTTGCAAATTCTGTTTTGAACTGGACCCTGACTCACCAGATCCTAGACCTTCTACTCCATCTGAAGTGGTGACTTGGATTCACTCAAGTGATGAAGGATATTATATGCAACACAGATTACTTACATAAAAGGCTATTTTTAATTATCAGTTGAGTCTTTGCCCTTCAAATACTAAGTCTTTACTATCTTGGTTAACTGTGCTGGAAAAAATGGAATTATCATATTGATATAGCCATGTGGAAAGATGAAAAGTAGGCTAAAATAAAAGCACTATAGCAGAGAGAAGTAAAAGGAACAGCATATTCTCCACTAAAGAGAGAATATATTTCTTTACACACCATCAAATTGCCATCTCCTAGCACATTTCCCTAGTCACACGTTTGACATGTGATAGAAATAGTCTTCCATGACAATAAAAATAATAGGAAAGCAAAGAAACCCTTGAATGTCCTAAAGAGATAAGAATGAATTATACTATTCTGCCCAACAAAATGATGGTGGCTCAATACCTTTGCATTTAATTAATCTAAACTTTTGAATGACCCCACTTTCAGGAAAGGTATAAATTCATTCATATACCATCTCCTTTATGTGTTCACAGGAATCCATTACCTGTGGAATCAGAGAAGAATATTTAAAACGATAACCAAAAGATGTAAATAAATATTAAAAATAGAGTAGTCATCTAAAATATATATAAAAATAAATTATCCAAACTAAATTTCATCACTTTCACACACATTTCAACATGTGCACGTTTGGCCCTTTAGCATTACACACTGACTGACATGATGCACCAACACTGGTAATACACAAATATGTAATTCATCGTCTAGACTTTGAGGAGAGCGAGGAAGCATGATTCGTGGTCATGCTGGGACAACTGGCATAAAGTAGGGTTGTTCTGGGCACAATTCTGATGATACATTTCTGGAATTGCAAGTATTGTTTTGATTTTTTACCTTATATCTCATCATTGAGGGCAAGCTAGAGTAGTTCATTCTAAATGTTTTCTGCATGTACCTTGTGAAATGCTTTTCATCTTTGAAAACACACACTAATTGTATAAAAGCTACAGTTCTTGTCCCAATATTAGTGCTTCAGTTTTCCAACTTAACTTATTTACATAAAATAATTAAGAGCAATGTGACTAAATATTTAAATAATTGATAAAGATAAAATTGTTCCTGAAACTTGCACGTTCTCTGCATGTCAGTGTTTGTAAGCTGTATTCCTCAGTGTTTGTCTACCTTTTGATGCCTGAAAATTCTGAATTGTGTTTACAAAGGCAGTTTATGAACAAGGTGACCATATATTTTCTGTAAAGTATGTTAAGTTCCTTACCTACCTGACCCAATGTTAGTTAGTCACACATTCGCCCTCAGGTAAAGTATTATTGATCTTGCTTTATAAATAAGGAAGTTGAGGCTTCAAAGTTTTAAGTTACTGTTTTGCAGTTACCCAGTTTGCAAAAAGTTAGTATTCTATAGAGTGTTTTCTGACACAGAAATCTGCACAGAAATAGCCATAACTCCCTTTGTGTTCATCTTCAGCATTTAAAATCAATGCTTTGAAAAATCATCATGCACAAAAACATCCACAGTAAAATTCTGAGAGACTGAAAGTTGGGTCAGGTGGACCATTCATCTAAATCAAGAAGGTGATTCTTTTGATAGTTGGTATTATTTAATACTTAGAAGACTGTATGAATTTTGACTTTGAGAGAATAAAGTCTTAAGAGCACTTGAGTAGTCTGGCAGAGTTGATTAAAAATGAGGCCTTTAAACAGTGTTATAATGCCATCCCCAGCTAAATGGAAACATAAGCTGTGCCAGGGTTGGAGCTTCTAAATCTGCTAAGATTAATGGAAGTGAATTACCGTTGTGTTCCAAGGAATATGTTTTGGCATCAGTGAAAAATGAGACTAAATTCCAAATGGAGGGTCCCACTTTTTTAAAACAATATGTTAAAGATTTAAATGATATAAAAACTTGCCAAATCTCAGAATTACTCTGTGCTTTGATGTCAGTTGGGTGAGGCATGGCTGTAGGTAGATAAAAATGTCAATAAGCAAACATTTTCATTAAGGACTGGAATCATTTAAACCATCTTTAAGCTCAAATTACCAGAGATTTCTTGGTTACCGAACATTAACAAATATTAAATAATACAAAGTCACAAAATAAACGTGAATAGATCTAACATTCATCAAGGCATCACTCTATGCCAGGCACTATATTGGCTCATGTAAAATGCAGATTTTATTTATTTATTTATTCATTGTTTTTTCCAAAGGAAGCAAAACATCAAATAGGAATCATTAATCTCATTTTTCAACTAAAAAATCCCCTAAGATTAAAAGAGTGAAGTCATTGTTCTTCAGCACGCATGAGTTTTCCTAGGAGAGGATCATTGTCTCAGGGTATAAGATCACAGTGATTAAGAAGTCTTTCTTTGTTAATTACCTAGCTAAATACCTTGGGCTTGGGTGTACATAAACAAAATGACCTACTTGCTTGCTCAGGTTCTGTTCCTTAGAACATAAAGTGAAATATCAAAAAAGAAATGTTAATTGCACATAAAAATGAGTTTCAGCATTTTCTACACACACATACGGAAGTTAAGTTTATTAGCTGAGCTCCTTGTCGTGCCAATGGGACAGGAACACACATCACGTGGTGTAGATAAAAATAAGGGAGAAGTAACTGGCAGAGAAGTAATAGAATGTCCAGTGTTCTCTGACATCGCAACACCGCACACTGAGGACAGGCGCAGATGGTCGGCATGTGCCATGGCCAACATTCCCCGAGCAGGGCCCACCCCACTGGGCGTAGGCAACTGCAGGATGCGGGGGCAGGGAACGTCTAGGAGACTACCTAACACGAAGCAAGAGGGGCCGTGTTGGAAAGGAGCGGAGGCCGAGGGCTCCGGATACAGCCTTGCTGGGAAGGAGGAGACGTTCTGAAGCCCAGTCGCTGGCACCTCCTGGTCCCTCTGGATGATCTCAGACCTGCTGGGCCTGCTGGGTCTGCCGAACCACGACAGGGGAGAAGGTGCGCCGCCAGGGCCATTTTGTCTGCCTCCTCTCAGCCCATGAGAAAAGAGCCGGGAGGCCATTCAATCAAGTGGAAGAATGCCTTCTCCTGCGGAAGGGCCTCCTCCCACGGTCTGCGAGGGACAGGTGTGTAAACCGCTCCAGGGCGCTGAGGCCCCGGATGCAGGTGGAAACCCACTCATTTTGAAATGGTTAGAAATGGTGTTTTTCAGACCATGAAATGATACCCTGGGGTTCCCGACTCTCC
>NW_012149019.1:2990212-2991472 GCF_000956105.1 Propithecus coquereli
CAGCTCAGAGAACACCAGGGAGATATATTGAAAAACAAAATTTACCAAGACATATAATCAACAGACTATCTAAAGTCAATGTGAAGACAAAAAAATCCTAAAATCAACAAGAGAAAAATGTGTAATCAGCTATAAAGTAAATCCCATCAGAATAACAGCAGACTTCTCAACAGAAATCTTACAAACCAGGAGAGATTAGCGTCCTATTTTTAATCTTCCTAAAGGAAAAAAACTGTCAGCTATAAATTTTGTACCCTTCTGAATTAAGCTTCATAAGTGAAACAGAAATAAAGTCTTTCCCAGATAAGAAAATGCTAAGGGAATTAGTCACCACTAAAAATATCCTACAAAAAATGTTCAAGGAAGTTCTAAACATGGAAACAAAAGGTAGATACTTGCCATCATAAAAACACCTGAAAGCATAAAACTCATAGGTCTTATAAAACAATTACACAATTGAGACTAAAAAGCAACCAATTAGCAACTAACATTATGACAGGAACAGAACCTCACATATCAATATTAACTTTGAACATAAACAGACTAAATGCTCCCCTTCAAGGATATAGATTGGTGGAATCAGTAAAAAAACAATACCTGAAAAGCTCACCTAACTGTAAAGATTCTTACAGACTCAAGGTAAAGAGTTGGAAAAGATATTCTACATAAATTAAGACCAAAAGGAGCAGAAGTCACAATACTTATATCAAATAAAACAGACTTTAAATCAAAAACAGTAAAAAAAAAAAAGACAAAGAAGGTCATTATATAATGACAGAGGGAACGATTCAACAATAAGATATAGCAATCCTAAATACAATATATATGCACCCAACACCAGAGCACCCAGATTCATAAAACAAATATTAATAATACTAGACCTAAGAAAATAGATAGACAACAATACAATTATTCTGGGAGACTTCAACAACCCACCAACAGCACTACACAGGTCATAGAGACAGAAAATCAACAAAGAAAAACAACTTAAATTGGACTCTAGAGCAAATATACCTAACAGACACATACAGACATTTTACCCAACAACCACAGAATATATATTGGTCTCATCAGTGCATGGAACATTGCCCAAAATAAACCATATATTGTGCACAAAACAAGTCTCAATAAATTTAAAAAAATGAAATAATATCAAGTATCATCTCAGATAGTGAAATAAAAGTAGAAATTAATTCCAAGAGAAACTCTCAAAACTATACAAATACATGGAAATTAAACAACCTGCTCCTGAATGATCTT
>NW_012149019.1:2991522-2993580 GCF_000956105.1 Propithecus coquereli
GATATCTTCTATCAATATAAGGCTGTTTTATAGATATTGAAAATCTGTTCTTCAATGAAGCCATTTTCGTCAATGATCTTAGCTAGGACTTCTGAATAATTTCTTACAGCTTCTACATCAGCACTTGCTGCTTCACCTGGCACTTTTATGTTATGGAGATGGTTTCTTTCTCCTCCTTCCCCAAGATGGTGGATTAGGGCCTCTGTTAGGTAGCCTCATCCACTTGGAAACAGCAAAATAGTGTAGAGATTAACCCTGGGAGCTTTTATTCAAGAAGAAATACAGGAAATGACTAAAAAAGTAAAGAACATTTCAGATACCATGGAACAGAAGGTGTACAAGCAGCCCTCATGGTGGCTTTTGGTTGAGAAAAGTGAGTGGTACCCCTCTTCGTGAGAGGGGCAGAGAGTATCCCTCTGTGATTCACCCTTCCACTGGGGAGCTTTGCAACCCAGACCAAGGGAGATCACCTTGTTTCTTCCAAGCCCCAGAGCTAACTTGAGGAGAGGCCAGGAAACTGTGAGAGGGACAGGCACTGGGGAAACCTTCACATATTTTCCCAGACCCAGGACAGGAGGACACCATTCTCAGTCTGGACTCATACCAAGCTGGTCAGTGTTTGGTGACCCAGCAGCAGTGGCTGCCTGGGCATTTGGGTCTTTGGCCAGAGACTTCAACATCTGATCTGGAGAATGGGAAGGTCCCCCACAACCAGAACTACATTCTAGCCATTGGTACTGGGACTGGGGTTCCTCCCCTTGCAAGATAGGAGTGGAGGGAGATGTGCTAACATCATGGTTTCTCCCATGCTACAAGATTTGCAGACAGGGATAGCTTTGTGGCCTGGAGCTAGTCTGTGTGTAACATTGCTGGGTGCCCCAGTCTGTTCCCTTGGTCAATGTGGGGAGCGGGCCCTCGAGGAATGCTGTTCTAAGGGAAGGGAGAATGCAATGCAGCACACAAAGGGGGCACCCTTTGGGACAAAGAGGATCATAGCACACTTTCTTATGCATGAGAGCTCCCCGCTTGGGGGCAGAGGGTGACTGTACCACTTCCAATGGAGACATGGGAGTGGCTGCTCCCTTGGAGGTTAGCACAAGTGTGCTGGAGGATGGCCATTCTGGGGCTTTTAAGTGCTGCTGTGGCCCCCCTGTCTGTGTGCCCACTCCCCTGGGCTTGCACAAAATGTACTCCCTCCCCTCTACATGAAGCAGCAACATTTGTGCAGCAGACAGCAGGAGAGCCTCAAAACTGTGTGGCTGGAGCTCAGAGAAGAGCTTCAACACTAGACATTTTGGTGTGAGACATGAAGCAGGCATCTTTTATGACACTTGGCTAAATTGTGGCCTGGTGACATACAGTGGTACCTGTTGAATCAGAGTGCCCTGAGAGCTGGGCATTGGGTGTGACAGGGAGGTAGATCATGTTTCTGCCTACCCAGCCATGGAGCTGAGTCAGTGACCCCTCTTGCAGAGACCTTGACACATAACAGCAGGAGCTCTCCCATCACTCCCACCAAGGCTGCTGTTTGTGCTCTCCATCTGGGTATCCAAGGATAGGCTTAGCAGTTTAGCTTTGGTCAGCTTCGTTCTCCCCTCAAGGGCTGAGCAGGGAGTTCATGCCCCCACCATTCCACACACCAGACCGCTGCTTGAAGCAACAGAGGCTTCCCCAGTAAACAAAGATCAAGCATATACCTGTCTGTGTCTACCACAGCTGGCTCTCACCCAGAAACACCACCCATTGGCCTGCAGGTTGAACAGCAGAACTCAGCAAAAAAATCAGCTGACATAAGTGCTCGGTGCTAGGGACAAGATAAGCTTCTTGAGGCCTCAGTCATCCCCACCCTACAGGAGGCAGGGAGCCTGACCCCATGCCCAGCACAAAGCTTCTAAAACCAGCATTTAAAAATCCACCGCCCGAAGCCTATCTTTAATTTAGGAACTCGTATAGATTCTTTGCCACTGAAAGAACCCAGAACCAAAATCAAATAAGCCTACACAATAAACAAAATAGTCACATCTTCAATCAGAGCAAAGAAAACCCATCCAATAGAAT
>NW_012149019.1:2993630-2995687 GCF_000956105.1 Propithecus coquereli
ACTACCGATGATGATCCAGCTACCTAAATATACAGAATTAGAGGTTATGTATATATGTCTATGTAATGAGTAACTGAAGTATGAATAAACAATACTGCTAAACTTGCATTCCATGTCCTTGAACAGATGCTGATTTTTAATTCTTTCTTCACTGTATTTTCTAATAAGTGAATTTCATATATTTGTTTCCTAGGAAAATACCACCTTAATACAGATTTCTGTTTTTCAGAATTTTATTTTCCTATCTATGCTAAACAAAATTAATCCATGTACAGTAACTGCTTCTGAATTGCAAAATGAAACAACTGATTTTTGGTAGGATGAAAAATTATGTACAGCCATACCTTGGAGATATTGCAGGTTTGGTTCCAGACCACTGCAATAAAGGGAATATTGCAATAAAATGAATGACACGAAGTTTTGGTTTCCCAGTGCATACAAAATTTATGTTTAGACTGTACTATAGTCTATCAACTGCGCAATAGCATTGTGTCTAAAAAAGTACACACCTTATTTTAAAAACACCTTGTTGCTAAAAAATGCTAATGATCATTTGACGTTCAGTGAGTGTAATCCTTCTGCTGGTGGAGAATCTGCCCTTGGTGTTGGTGGCTGCTGGCTGATCAGGGTGCTGGCTGCTGAAGGATTGGCTGGCTGTGGCAATTTCTTGAAATAGGAGAACAATGAAGATTGTCGCATGAATTGACTCTTCCTTTCATAAAAAGTATCTCTGTAGCACGTGATGCTGTTTGGTAGCATTTTACCCACAGTAGAAATTCTTTCAAAACTGAAGTCAGTCCTCTCAAACCTGCTGCTACCTTATTGACTAAGTTTTGGTAATATTCTAAGTTCTTTGTTATCATTTCAACAATGTTCACAGCATCTTCACTGGAAGAAGATTCCATTTCAAGAAACCTTTTTCTTTGCTCATCCATAAGAAGCAACTTCTCATTTGTTTAAGTTTTATCATGAGATTGCATCAATTCAGTCACATTTTAAGCCTCCACTTCTAATTGCTATTTTTTTCTGCAGATATCTCCTCCACCAAAGTCTTAAACTTTTCAAATTCATCTTGGAATTAACTTAACCAAATTCCTCTTCGTGTTGCTATTTTGACCTCCTTCTATGAATCACAAATGGTCTTAATGGCATCTAAAATGATGAGTCCTTTCCAGAAGAAGTTCAATTTAATTTTCCTGGATTCATAAGCAAAATCACTCTCTGTGGCAGCTATAGCCTTACAAAGTGTATTTCTTAAGTAATAAAACTTTAAAATTGAAATAACTCCTTGATCCTTGGGCTGCAGAACAGATGTTGTATTAGTAGGCATGAAAACAACATGAATCTCCTAGTAAATCTCTGTGAAAGCTCATAGGGTGACCAAGTGCATTGTCAATGTGCAGCAATATTTTGAAAGGAATCTATTTTTCTGAGCAGTAGGTCTTAACAGTGGGCTTAAAATATTCAGTAAACCACACTGCAAACAGATGTGCTGCCATTCAGGCTTTGTAATTCTATTTATAGAGCATAGGCAGAGTAGATTTAGCCTAATTCTGAAGGGCCCTAGGGATTTTCAGAACAGTAAATGAGCATCCAACTTAAAGTCACCAGCTGCATTAGCCTTAAAAAGAGAGTTAGCTTGTCCACTGAAGCTTTTAAGCCAGGCATTGACTTCTCCTCTCTAGCTATGAAAGTACTGGACGATATCTTCTATCAATATAAGGCTGTTTTATAGATATTGAAAATCTGTTCTTCAATGAAGCCATTTTCGTCAATGATCTTAGCTAGGACTTCTGAATAATTTCTTACAGCTTCTACATCAGCACTTGCTGCTTCACCTGGCACTTTTATGTTATGGAGATGGCTTCTTTCTCCTCCTTCCCCAAGATGGTGGATTAGGGCCTCTGTTAGGTAGCCTCATCCACTTGGAAACAGCAAAATAGTGTAGAGATTAACCCTGGGAGCTTTTATTCAAGAAGAAATACAGGAAATGACTAAAAAAGTAAAGAACATTTCAGATACCATGGAACAGAAGGTGTACAAGCAGCCCTCATGGT
>NW_012149019.1:3000972-3002874 GCF_000956105.1 Propithecus coquereli
GAGATACACCATACCAAAACCCCTGAGATACAGGAAATATAGTGCCAAAAGAGAAGTTTATTGTGTTAAATGCCCATATCAAAAAAATAGAGAGATCACAAGTTAAAAACCTAACGTGGCAACTCTAGGAATTAAAAAAAAAAAACACAAAGATTAACAAATTAAAAAGTTGGTTCTTCGAAAAGATAAACAAATTGATAGACCTTTAGCTAGATTAACTAAGAAAAGAAGAGTGAACATTAAAATAAACATAATCAGAAATGAAAAGGAGGACGAGAAGCCAAGATGGCGGACGAGAAAAGCCACTAGTCAGAGTGTCTCTGCAAAAAAGACAGGTTTTAGAAGAAAGTGAAAAAAATAAACTAGCAGAAAAACATAGAGTGGATCAGGGTCAGAAGGAAGGGTGCCTGAAACTACAGGAGATTCAATGGGAAGACGCTGCGGAGGAGAACTGGAAGGAGAAATGTTCCTGAGAGGCTTGAGGACCAGTGACAAGGGTAGGTGGAGTAGATAGCTTTCCCCTCCCTTGCATCTCGGAATGTTGGTGGGCTCCTGAGCGGTTGGAGAGACCTGCCAACACCAGCCCAGAGACAGCTGCTGCCAGTGAGCGGTGGACTCTTGCGGACAGGGCACCAGGCTCCCAGCTCCCTTGGGGCACCTCCCAGCATGCAAACCCAAGCCTATTGGCAGATGCCATATTGCTCCATTCTCTTCTTCCCCTTCCCTACCTGTGGGTGCCCAGAGAGACAATTTAGCCATCACACGGAGGCATCTCCAAGGAACGGGACCTTTCCTTTTGGGGCCCTACAGCAGACTGAAGGGTACTCAGACTGCGAGCTCCCTACCCACCAGCCCTCCCACGTGCTGGTTGCCTGGCGACTCCAGGAGAGAAGGGCAAATCCCAAGCTGGAGTGAAATCAATCCAGCTTGGGCACCCTGTAGGTGATTAAAGACCAGCAATCCTCCCCCTGGCAGGATTAGGGATTGACCTCTAGGGCCTAGGGGACAGGCCTGTAGACTAGACCCCATACACCCAGGTCACAATCACACTGCCCCGGGGCACAGAAGGGAGATCTGTGAAAGAGCCTACTGAGGAGTGTGTGTCTTCAGGGGCAGATCAGCATGGCTGAGTGGCAACCCTCCTCCCAAAAGAAGGCCATGCACCCAGCTCAGGCTGCAATCCTGGGCAGGGAACCTCCCAGCCCACATCAAAGCCAGGGGAGATCTATTGGCCTGAGGTCCTGCCTGCTGGAAGAGGCCTGGGAGAGGCCACGGAGTTGGGGAGGGTGGACTGGAGCGAGACCTGCTCCAAAGTGCGGGTCTCGGACAGCCCCACCCCCAAGCCCAGACTTTTCAGCTGAGTGGAGCCGTTTCAGCCCTCCCGACAGCTTTGCACAAAAGCAAAGAACAGACTTTTGACCCCTGATAACAGTATTTGTGGAACTTGAGGGCAGGCTTACCCAACCCAGCCCTACCCAGACTCACTCCCGGACCTGACCCCATGGAGGTGGAGAATAAGGACACACCTGGAAGTCCCAGGGCCCCACCCACCATGCAAGGCACAAGAGGGCCTCTCCGGAGGAACAAGAGCTGGCTACAGGACCAAAAAAAAGCACTGCAGCTCTCTCCTCCCAGCAAGTGCCACATACTGACAGGGAGGTCACTCTGCATACCCTTTTACTGCATCTACTGATTCATAGTAAAGGGTGTGGTCGAATCTCACCCACAAACACCACCTACTGGCTCAGAGACTAGACAGGGTGTGTCATTATCCAAACAAAAATCTAAAGGCAAGAAGGAACAACTGATCCAGATGGGAAGGAACCAGCAAAAGAACTCTGGAAGTATGAAGAATCAAAGGGAGAGCACACCACCAAAGAGGAACAACAGCTCCCTAGCAAT
>NW_012149019.1:3016006-3016571 GCF_000956105.1 Propithecus coquereli
CATTCATGGGGAAAAGTTGAAAGCACTTCCTCTCACCTGGAAAAAGACAAGTATGCCCACATTCACCACACCTTTTCAACATAGTACTGCAAGTTATAGCCAGAACAATCAGGCAAGAGAAAGAAATAAAAGGAATCTACATTGGAAAAAAGAAAATCAATTTATTTCTGTTTGCTGATTATATAATCTTATACCTAGAAAACCCCAAAGACTCCTCTAAAAGGCTCCAAGATTTGATAAATGAATTTATTAAACTCTCAGGATAAATACACTGGTGAAAAGAATCATTATTCAATAAATGTTGCTGAGAAAATTGGATAGCAACATGTAGAAGACTGAAACAGGATCCATACCTCTCACCTCTCATAAAAATCAACTCATGGTAGATAACACACTTAAACCTAAGGCATGAAGCTATAAGAATTCCAGAAGAAAATTTTGGAAGAACTCCTATAGACATTGGCCTAGGGAAAGAATTTATGAAGAAGACCCCAAAGGCAATCACAGCAACAACAAAAGTAAATAAATGGGACCTGATCAAATTAAAAAGCTTCTGCACAGCCAA
>NW_012149019.1:3020331-3021604 GCF_000956105.1 Propithecus coquereli
GTAAAACCCTCCTGTGGGAGGAGAGTTGCCCCTTGAGCATGTTGCAGCTGGGACCCACTCTGATCTGCCCCTGAAGGCACACACACCTCTGTAGACTAGTTCACAAATATCCCTTCTGTGCCCCCCTGCAATGCGACCGAGACCTGGGTATTGAGGATCTGGCCTGCAGGCCTGTCCCCGGGACCCTGAAGATCAATCCCTGACCCTGCCAGAGAGAAGAATGCTGGTCCCAAGTCACCCATGAGGTGCCCAATCTGGATCAATGTCTCTCCGCCTTGGGGTTTGCCCCGCTCTGCTGGAGTCACCAGGCAAACAGCACCGGGGAGGGCGGTAGGAAGCTCACAGTCTGAGTGCCTCTCAGTCACTACAGGGCCCCAAAAGGAAAGGTCCCATTCCCTGTGGATACCTCAGGGTGCTGGCTAAATTGTCTTCCTTGGCAGCTGAGGGGAGAGTGAAGCAATATGGTGCTTGCCTATCGGCTTGGGTCTGTGGGGCAGGATGTGTCCCAAGGGAGCTGGGAGCCCAGTGCCCTGTCTGCAAGAGGCTTTTTGCACACTGGCCGAGCCAGTCTCTGGGCTGGTGTTGGCAGGTCTCTCCAGCTGCTTGGGAGCCCACCAGCCATCAGAGGTGCAAGGGAGGGGAAATTTAACCACTCCACCTACCCTTGTCACTCATCGCCAAGCCTCTTGGGGCTCAGACCTTGCCGATGTCTTTCTCCTTCCAGTTCTACTCTGCAATCTCTTTCCGTGGAGTCTCCTATAGGTTCAGGCACCCTTCCTTCCCACTCTCATCTGATCAATGTTTATCTGCCTGTTTGATTTTTTTCACTTTCATCTAAAATCTTTCCTTCTTGCAGAGACACTCTGGCTAGAGGTGTTTCTCGTCCACCATCTTGCCTCCACTCTCAGCATGCTTGTATTTCATTCAGGGCTAAAAGTTATCAGCATGATTCTTCTAGAACATATTCCAGGTATCTGAGAAATAACTAAGACGGTGAAAAGGAAATCAAGTGTATGCTTCTAGATAAATTAGTACATGACACCTGAAAGATGTTGGCTTGTTTGGACATTCATTCACCATATATCTCTGAAAGGCAGACACAAAGATGACAAACAGACCTGCAGTGTCTCATAAATGAGATTAATAAACAGGAGAAATTTTTAAGATTTTAAATGACTTCAAATGGTTCAAAAACCAAATCCATTCCTAAATGAGTAATTATGAACTAACATCAGTTAATATTTTTATCCTTGCCTTTAAAGTAATTTGAATT
>NW_012149019.1:3021654-3022471 GCF_000956105.1 Propithecus coquereli
GGAAAATAATCAAGAAAAAAATCAAACAACCCTATCAAAAAGTGGGCAAAGGACATCAACAGAGACTTTTCAAAAGAAGACAGACTAATACACAACAAACATATGACAAAATGCTCAACATCTGTAATCATCAGGCCAATGCAAATCAAAACCACAATGTGATATCACTTAACTCCAGTGAGAATAGCTTTTATCAAAAAGTCCCAAAACAGTAAATGTTGGCATGGATGTGGAGAGATAGGGACACTCATAGGCTGCTAGTGGGACTGAAACTAGTACAACCTCTGTGAAAAGTAATATGGAGATACCTCAAAGAGCTAAAAGTAGAACTACCATTTGATTCAGCAATCCCATTACTGGGCACCTACCCAAAGAAGAAAAAGACATTCTATAAAAAAGACATCTGCACTAGAATATTCATAGCAGCACAATTCACAATTGCAAAGATGTGGAAACAACCCAAGTGCCAATCAATACATGAGTAAATTAATAAAATGTGGTATATGTATACCATGGAATACTACTCAGTCACAAAAATCAATGGTGATCTTGCACCTCTTGTATTATCCTGGATAGAGCCAGAGCCCATTCTACTAAGTGAAGTATCAGGAGAATGGAAAAACAAGAATTCCATCTACTCACCATCAAATTGTTATTAACTGAACAACACTTATGTGCACATACAGTAGTAACATGCATCGTGTGTCAGGCAGGTGGGAGGGGAGAGCAAGGGATGGGTCTATTCACACCTAATGGCTGTGGTATGCACCTTTTGGGGGATGGACACACTTTAAGCTCTGACTTGGATGAGGCAAAG
>NW_012149019.1:3030542-3033362 GCF_000956105.1 Propithecus coquereli
TAGAGAACAGGAACTGGGGTGTCAGGCCAGAGAGTGAGAATCTTTGTCACTTCCGCCCTCACAACAAACAAAAAACTGGATAAACTGCAAATTATTCACATTTCTTGGGCCTCTCAGAAAACTAATGTCCAAGAACAAGCACGTAACCCGAAATCTAGAGAGACAGAGGTATGGAGAGAGAAATAGGACCTGCGCATTTGCTTCCAAGGGAAGACATCATCAAACACCAAGTCAGCCCACAGGAAGGTTGAGCTAGAACTTTTTAGCCAATGTCAGTGTTCAGTGTCAGCTGGCAGGGAAGTATGCAGCCCCTGCTGACCACTGATATAGGTGGTGCTATTCCTTCTTGCAGGATTTTTCCAGGTGGGTTTTCACCCACAGGGGTTCATAGGAAAGACTGGGGAGAATCCGGGACAGGCATCCCCCAGATGCTGCTAGGAGAGGCTGGCAGCAGCCACTGCAAAAACTCCACCAAGGCACACCTCCCCGGTCCACCAGAGGGAAGAAAAGCCATAATCTGCAAAAGGAAGAGGAACAAAAACTTATGAGAACACTGGGTGAGGAAATAGTGGAAATCCACTGGCACTGGGAGAGAGGAAAAAGAGAAAAACAAAAACACTACCCCCAGCTTAAGGGTAGGAGTAGGTACTAAGTCCAATATTACATCCAGAAAAGAGACAAAGTCTTGTGAAGTCCAGACCTGGGAACCCAGGTTGACAATGCCTGCCTGTAAGCCTGAGGCTTAATCAGAGCATCGGAGAAGGTTCCTCTTCCACCTCAGTGACCACAATCACAAGCATCGAGTGAAACCAACAATAGAATATATCTGGGAGAGCAGCAAGAAACAGATTCTCTGTGGAGAGCAGCTCAAAGAGAAAACCCAAAGCCAAGCCCAGCACAGACACTGCGGGAGCCCCTGTGGCGAGTTTTCCTAGACCACAAATGCTTATTATCCCTAGAGGGACTTGAAGCCTCTGCTGCACCGAAGGTAACCATAGCAACAACAAACTGTAAGTACAGCACAACTCCTAAACAGATGAACCTAAAACCACATGGCAAAGCCCCGGCGGAAGGAAGCGCACCCTCAGTTTGAAGCAGAGCAAGTATTTATCTGAGTGCTCTACGTTGTGACTGGCTTTCAACAAAAAGTCATGAAGCATAGAAACAGACAAGAAATAGCACAGTGCTCAGAAACAAAACACAAATCAGAACTGGACTGACCAGAGAATGTTAAAACTATCAGACAGGGAACTATGATTAATATGTTAAAGGCTTTTATAAAAAATTCCAACATGATCAAATAAGTTGCTTCAGCAGAAAAATGGAAGCTATATGAAAGAATCAAATGAAGATGCAAGAAAGAGACATAAAGAATGTCTCCAGTAGTCTTATTGGTAGAACTGTTATAATCAGAAAGAAGAAATAAAACTATCTCAATTCACAGAGAACATACTTGTCTATGTAGAAAATTACAAAGAATCTACAAAAAAATCCTCTAAGAATTAATATGAATTTGGCAGGGTCACAGGTTGTAAGGTTGATATACAAAAAGCAATCTCATTCCTATATATTAGCAATGATCAAGGGAAACCTGAGAAACAAAACAAGACAGAAAACAAGTGTACTATTTCTGACAGCTCCAAAAACTACAGCATTAGGGAGGCAACTGCCTTTTTGTATCAGTGCAGGAAACAGACCACTGTGACATTTCTTTTCGTTTTTCTGGCCCACTCTGAGGTTCTGGCAGGTCTACACAGCAGAGGAATTTTCTTTCAGTCCTGCTCTGCCCATAGTCTTTCCTATATGCATTCAGGAAAGTCTGGTGAAAAGAGTCGCTGGACACACACAGACACCTTTATGTCCAGGGCATCCAGCGATCCTGACCTGTCGTGCAAGTCCATATTCAGCCTTTAAAGATGTGTTAAAATTACAGCTTGATTCTTCTTACCCACATGTATGGCTGATATTTCTTTTTTTTTCTTTTTATGGTGCTGTGCCAAGGTTTTTAAAATTCTTTTGAGCACCATGTTTCCTTGAAAGAGCTTATCACCATTTGGCTTTTAGTTCTTTAGGTAACCTTGAAACCCCAGTTCTCTGTGAGGTCCAAAACATCACAATTTTGTAGAATATCTCACTTTTTTTTCACTGCTTGAGGGAAATAATGCATTTTTGTGACTTTTCCACTTTCCAGAACTGAAAGTCCTTTGGCCTACATTCAAACTATGTACGTTTAGCCAAATGTCTGCTTTTTAACATCCTCACAAACTCAGTACAATATAATTATGTTACTCACAAGATAATTAGGTGATCTTAAAATATATTTATTTCTCATCTATCTGGAGTTCTTTGGTAATGAGAATAATGTTTAAAATTGTGTAACATCTGCTTCCAAATGTTAAGCTTATGTCAGACCAACCTTCCCTCTGAAAACTACCACAGAAAGGGATTTAAAAATACCCAAAATAATGTTTTAGTTTTACCAATGTAGCTAGCATGAATGGGCCAAAATCCATGAGAGGAAGGAAAGGTAATTAGGTGAGTCCAATATCCCGTGCTACTTTATCCTTCAAGAAATTTATGGTTAGTTAAAAAAAGGTAATAAGACTTAAAAGAATGTCAGAAAGCATTATCTAAGAGGAAGAGACACTCAGAAAGAATTCACCAGTCTCTTGGGAAACAAAATATTTAATTCTAAGAATGTGTAGGAAGGATAGGTCTCGGAAAACCTATAGTTACAGATTTGCAACCCTGAAGGACCTCGCCATAGAAATAAGCAAAAACCAAATGTAGATGTATCCTCATGATAATGGAACCTATCTT
>NW_012149019.1:3033412-3034711 GCF_000956105.1 Propithecus coquereli
TGGTGTTTTACTCTAATAATGTGTTTATATCATTTATCTTTAATGGCTATAAATAGTTTTTTAAGAAACTACAATTACATTATTTATAATATGTCACCTTATTTTTTCATGAGCTATTATGCTATTGGATTTGGAGGAAAGTAAGATTTTTGCTATTGACAGTGTTTCAGGCTATTCTGAGTTTTATTATTATACAAGCTATTATTTTAACAACATATTCAAGGGCCCTGCAGCACACAATGCACAGAAATGACTTGCAATACTGCATTCAATATGTCGGCACATATTTTTAGTTATAGGTATACATTTTATCAGAAAAAAGGGATGCAGTTAAGAACACTTCTATTTCATTTTTTCCCTCTTTTGAATTCTATAACAAAGACAAGCCATTTTAAATCTTGCTCCTGGGCTGATGCTGCCTTGGAAATTGGAGCCCATCTTGAGCTCTCAGTGCTAAGTTATAAACTCATGTAAATTGGAATTTATAATGGAAGAAGCACAATACTTTATTGTAACTGCACAGGCCAGGCTACACTCAGATAAAATAAAACAAAGTGCATGGCAGACCACCCTCCACTGTACTTTTATTAACTTTGTATTTCCAACCTCAGAGTGATCATGTCAGGAATGCAAGCATTTCAGTTGACTTCCCTGAAAGCATTTTGCTTTATATTTGCCAGTCACTGAATGCGGCATTTTACTTCATCAACCACTGCTCTTTTGAGAGCCACTCAGATGTGAGAAATACAAGTCTAAGATTTAGGCTCTCAGTAAATATGCAGAGAGATATAACTCCTCTGCATTGGATTGGAGAGCTGAACTTGACAGATCTTGGAAATAAAATAAAAGTCATTTTCTTTTATGTTCAAGAAGTATAAAGCATTCTTTTTCTGTATTAGTTAGAAAATGAATGATACTAGGGAAGTTTAGGGACGACTTTCAGCTTCTACTGTGTGGCATTGTTAGGAAGACTGGCAATATAGAATAAGAAGAAGTAATTCAAAGCTTTAGTTCCACTTGCATTTGCTTATTATCTGGTGGGTCAGTGAGATACTCTCAGAAACCAAATCTCTTACGACTGGGGCTGCACTGGTAACACAGTTAATTTATTGAACTTTGCCTGCTACTGTTTGTGAGTGGATAGTAAAGAATATTTGAACTGAAATAGGATTAACTAGCAAACAGGAAAAGCACTGTATTTAAGCATCAATAAACCCATGTTACAATATAGGCTTTCAGTTTCAGCTCAGAGACATAGAGAGTTGGAAAGACAGTTGTGCTGTCAAAGTTATAGCCAGA
>NW_012149019.1:3038006-3039076 GCF_000956105.1 Propithecus coquereli
TTGGTAATGAGAATAATGTTTAAAATTGTGTAACATCTGCTTCCAAATGTTAAGCTTATATCAGACCAACCTTCCCTCTGAAAACTACCACAGAAATGGATTTAAAAATACCCAAAATAATGTTTTAGTTTTACCAATGTAGCTAGCATGAATGGGCCAAAATCCATGAGAGGAAGGAAAGGTAATTAGGCGAGTCCAATATCCCGTGCTATTTTATCCCTCAAGAAATTTATGGTTAGTTAAAAAAAGGTAATAAGACTTAAAAGAATGTCAGGAAGCATTATCTAAGAGGAAGAGACACTCAGAAAGAATTCACCAGTCTCTTGGGAAACAAAATATTTAATTCTAAGAATGTGTAGGAAGGATAGGTCTCGGAAAACCTATAGTTACAGATTTGCAACCCTGAAGGACCTCGCCATAGAAATAAGCAAAAACCAAATGTAGATGTATCCTCATGATAATGGAACCTATCTTTAGATTAGCTCAGTAACTGACCAAATTCAAGTGATATTTTTGTGTAGTAACTACTTGAAAAAAGCAAACACATCACCTTATTACAGGAAGATAACTACCACTCAGAATTTCTATCATTCAAGAAAAATTCCTAGGCATACCAACAGACAAAGTAAAGAGAAAAATAGGCATGTGTAACAGACCCTCCAGAAATGCAAACATGTAATATTGAAGGGAAAGAAGGAAGTTGGAGGGCTGATACCATCAGACTTTAAGACTTAGTATGAAGCTACAATAACCAAAACAATGTGGCATTGGTAAAAGAATAGACAGATAAATTGATGGAACTATATAGAGAGTCCAGAAATAGACCCACATAGATATAGTCAACTGACTTTAATCAAGGAGCTAAGGCAAGGCAATAAAGCAACATTCGTCCTTTCAACAAATACTGCTGGAACAACTAGACATCCATATGCAAAAAAATAAATATAGACACAGACTTTACATCCTTCAGAAAAATTAACTCAAAATGGATCACAGATTTTAAATGCAAAATGCAAAACTATAAAATTAGACAATAACAAAGGGGACAATCTAGGTGACCTTCGACTTGG
>NW_012149019.1:3041247-3041770 GCF_000956105.1 Propithecus coquereli
TAGATTTAGGAAATTTTTTGACAAAATTTAACTCATTCATAATTTTTAAAATAAAACAGAAAGAAATAGGAACTTTCTTAATGCTATATATCTTCCCCCAAGAAGCAGTGCAAATATACTCACGATGAAATATTAAAAGCTGTCTCTCTGAGATCTGTAAAAAAAGTATAATTCTAGGTATCACTGAGTCCATCCAGCTTTGCTCAAAGGTCTTAACCAGAACATCGGGTTAGTACAAATATGAGAGACCGTTTGTAACCAAATTAGGTAACCAAATGACCTCTAGGCTCTCTCTAGCCTGTGTGAAGGCCTAGAAGGTCCCTAAATTTAACCAGGGCAGCACGTTTTGTCTCTGCCTCTGCCTCTGTCTCTCTGTGTCTCACGATCTCCCTGCCTGCCTGTCCCTCTCTCTTCCCCATACTGACATCGGGACACACACCCTCATTCCCTGTTTGACATGCTGAGAAAAGTACAGCTAAATCCAATCAGCCATTATTCTGTCTTCTTTTGAAAAGTTTCTGTT
>NW_012149019.1:3043495-3063553 GCF_000956105.1 Propithecus coquereli
GTCTCCAAAATGATGTTTGTGGTTTGTGACTGGTCCACAGGGAAGGGGTCAACTGGTGGAGAGAAAAAGGCTCCTGAGGAACATGAGGAAGAAGTGCACCTGCTTTTGCCCCCGCCGGTTTGATGTCACCGGGTGCGTTCCTTCCCATTTCCCGGTTTCTCCTTCTGCAACATAAAATGAAGGGGCTGGGCCTCGTGACCTCTGAGCTTCCTTCACCTCTGAAATTATACAGGGCTGTGATCTTCAAGGGAAAAGCTATTTACTGTCCATAAAGGACTCCTGCAAGCACAAAGCTATTAAAGTTGCAGATAAAGTGTTCCACTAAAAAGGTAGCAAGTTAATAAGTGCCTCTAAGGCCTTGCTTTAAGACCTGTGCTTTTTCTTTCACTTGAAAGAAAAAGTATCTCTATAATGTAAAACCAGGAAAATAACATGATTAACAATTAAAACCATCCAAGATAAGAGTCCTTCTCTTAACCTCCAGTAAATTTCCCACTCTGAATGACCTGGATCTTTCAGAATCAACTAGGCATAGATTCTCTTTGAGGGAAAAACTGAGTGCCAGCTCGTCGTCATCTCACAGGTGTTTGTGGAAGACATAATGGCACATGGGAAAGTGTGTATCTTTGAAGTCATATTTGGAGTTGAATCACTCCAAGCAAGTTTCCTTATCTAGAAGTTAGGTAACTCTTAGAGTCTCCTTTTTCTTATTGATAAAATGGGCAAAATAGAAGCTACTTCTGGCAGCTCTTGTTTCTGGAACATAAGAGGGGCTTATATGTTTTGGGGCCTCATTAAATGAGGTGCTCAGTAAATGACAATTTTATTATTATTTTAATTCTGTGGATTTCTTTCTGTCCCTACTTCTTAAAGTCCTTCCTCTCCTCAGGATTTTGGGGACTCTTGTTTGCACTGGTGGGGTGGGCGGAACTGCTGAAGCGAAATGGACCACAGACCACGGGGGCTCAGATGTAGCATCCGCCTACTTCTACGACGGTGCAGGCAGGTGGCGCAGGGGCAGGAGGGGTTTGGCTGTACTTCTCCACACCAGGACCACAAAGGCAAAGCAGCCCAGCCACCTTCCTCAGGTAGATTCCAGAGCCACTCTTGACTGCTGTTCCAGTGGACAGGCAGGGAGAAAGCAAGGAAAAGGACACACGGAAGGGGAATATTTCTCTGTGTTCCCAGGGAAGTGTTCACTCTGAGGAAAGGAGACTTAGGAATGTAGCCCTGGCACCATTCTATGAAAGGATAAAGGGAGACTGGATTTTGGTAGAAAGTGATGTTCACCTTTCAGGAAATCCCCATCAGCTGCTCCTCCTCACATAGTGTGACCACATGTTCCCGGACACACTAGTCCGGCCCAGACTCTCAGAGACAGTGTAACGCACACTGCCAAACTCATTTCCCGAAAACATTTTGTATCTTTGTTTCTCATTTTAAGCATCCATAAGAATTTTTATCATTCTACATACAAAATCCCAAATTCTGATCCTAGTATTTGAATTTCTTTTTAAAATAGTCTCACTGCACGGAACTAATGTTTCGTTACATCCTACCATGCCTGCCTTGCGTCTGGAACCGAGTTTGCGCTCATCTGCTCTGATCTACATGTTTGTGTCTCCCAAAATTCATAAGTTGAAACATAATCCCCAATGCAATAGTATTAAAAGATGGGGCCTTAAAGATATGATTAGTGGTGAGAACTCAGCCCTCGTGAATGGGATTAGTGTCCTCATAAAAGAGGCCTGAGGAGGCTTTTCTGCCCCTCCCACCATGTGAGGACACAGCCAGAAGGTCCCATCTGAACCCAGGAAACAGGCCTTCACCAGATATGGAATCAACCGACCCCTTGATCTTGAACTTCCAGCCTCCAAAACTGTGAGAAATAAATTTCTGTTGTTTATAAGCCACCGAGTCTATAGTATTTTTATAGCAACCTGAATGGACTAAGACATTATCTTAGCATGATTGTATTAATATCGGTCTGAAATGAATGAAGGAAGAAGAAACTGAAGTCCTAGCCACTTCAAAGAGATATCTTTTCATGCTGTACGGTTAGTTCTACAGTTTTGTTGTTTTCCTTCACTGCACTATTTTTTTCTCTTTTTCGGGGGAAGGTGACAAAGGGAGGACCCCTACAAGTCAAACTGCAGCATCAATAACTGGCTATGAGGTGCTGTCCCAGAACCAAACAACCTTCCACACTCTGATGCTAATTGCAAATCTCATATTTTTATTATAACAGCATGAATGTATAATGAAGGAGAATATAAAATTCACATACATTTTAAAGAATACTCAAGAGATTTAAAAGGAAATTTACTGTTTCTAGCTAACTGTTTGATCCACACTCTCTTTATTATTTTCTTGTAAGATTCCTTAGGAAACAGGAGAAATGGAAGCTGTTGGAAGGTCTGAGATGCCAGCAGCAGCCCTGGATGGGAATCCGGGCTCTGTCCTCACTGATGGTTAAATCTTTTAATTTCCCTGAACCTTAGTTCTTGTCAATCAAGGATAATCAATGATAAAGTGATATAAGTTTATAATAGGAGACTATGTACTTGGAAACAATCCAATAAATATTGGTATACCTCTGCAAGTTCAAGAAAACATCCATACACATCCCAAAACCATAGTGTCTGCCAATCCTCGGAAATGTTCCCCATGTTGTACATTAAAATTTTTCTTACATTACATTTTTACGTGTATATTGCTTTCATTTTTATGTATACATGCCCTATAATTTGCATATTTAAATATGTGTGTCGTATATGTAATTTTTTTCTCCTATTATATTTTTTACATATATGTTGTTTTTTCTCATGCTTATGAGCTGCGTATTCTCAGTGGGATTTGCACTGTTATCTTCTGTTGTGCAGGTTTTGTTACTGATTACCAGACAATATTAAATCAGTGTCATTCAATATTAATATTTAATATTAACCTATTAGAATACCCTGGGGAAATTTATGCTGATAAACTTGGATATATATGAATGTGCTCAGAAGAAAGTTTTGGTTATGAAAGAGAGATGAAAGTATTAAAGCAATAAAGTAAAAATCAATAACACCAAAAGAAAAGATGGCACAAATATTTACTAGGTACTCAAAGGGCTAAAGACCAGTATGTGCAAACTTCAACTTCATGAAAACAAATCTCCTCACTTCTCTCTCTCCATCTCTCTTTCCCTGTCTGTCTCTGTGTGTCCATCTGTCTCTCACGCACACATGTGCAGCTACCTCTCTAAATACATCAGTAATTAAGTCACATTAACTGGCCTGTGTGTGGTGAAACAGCATGTGGATCCCAGTTACATAAAAGACCAGGGGAAGCAGTTACTCTTCGCAAAAGAAATACCCTGCATGAGCCAGAGCAGCGGAACTGAAGTCGTCCCTTTCCCATTTGAACCCGACAACCATTATCAACCATCAGAGAAGAGCATAGTGAAAATTAGAACCTTGCATGTCTAAGTTAATATTACAGATTCTGTTGCTGATCGTTGTTAACATCTCTCTCTCCCCTTATGTATGACTATTTGTGTGTTTGTTCTGTAGCTTGATACTTTTCTCTTGGGCAGAGCATATCTGCAGTGTTCACGTACTGTCACTGCCTGACCGCCACCACCACCCCATTTCTCCAGAGGCATCCATTTGCCTCAGAGCTGAAAGAGGCTGGGATGTTCTTCTGAAGTGCGATGTGACTAGCTACAGTCAGCAGTATTCACTCAATCGCTAATGTAGGTGTTGCTGCGAAGGTATTTAGTAGGTGGGACTGAGGCTGTAGTCCATAATCAGTTGGCTTACAGTGAAGGAGATTCTTCTAGATAATAGGATGTGCCTAATTCATGAGGCCTCTCCGAGAGAAGAAATTCTGCTTGTGGACAGCAGCTTCAGCTTATTTTCCCTGAAATCCTGTCCTGCAAATGTTGAAGCTGTCTAGCCAGTCTCTTGTAATAAATCCCTGAATATATGATGCCTCATGATTCAGCTCTGGTGGAACCCCGACTGATACAGGTCTCATAGCAGAAATGCAATGGGAGGCATTACTCCTCAGGGTCTGATACTCCGAACAGGTTTTCAATCTGTGACAAGGCAATGAACTCAGAGAGGTTCCTTTACAATATAAAAACCAGATCTCACAAATGGGCCACAATAATAACAATAACCGAGTTTGGAGAGAATTCAGGATGTGATGTATGACAGTATCTCTTAATCATAAGATGTCTATGCTGACTTAGGTCCTTTTAAAAATCCACCTTTTGATTAATAGATTGTATTCCAAGATTATGCATTTCTTACTAACTTGCCTGGGATTTGGAGACTGCTGGTCCCTAGACCGCACTTTGAGTAGTAAGTTCTTAAGGGAAATCTTGGGGTCAAAAACAGTGTCCTGATCTCCCTTCCTTTGGCTCAAGTCTTGGAGTGGGGCGGTGTGTTAATTAAGCTGGAGGGAGAGATGACAGCAGATGGGTTGTGCGCAGCTCCCACTCTGAATCCCTGGAAGAGTTTTGCATCGGCGCAATGCTGCTGTCTAGAGCAACACTGGCGACGAGGCTGAGAGCTGAGCTAGACATGGGGCTCTGAACTGAAAGCACCCTTACATTGCTCTGCAGGGAATCCACGACTGAAAGGCTTCAGAGATACCGAAAGCCTGGATGAACCAACTGAATTCTGGAAGCAGGAACCAGAAGCTTTGGAACTGGGGCAGATGCCAGGAAGCTCTGGCTCCAATGATGGGTGAGAACGCATCACCCTGGCCAGAGAGACAGGAGCAGCGACATCTCAGTGATCACCAGCAGGGTGGGATGCAATCTGTAGCCAATATCAAGAAAGACACAGGAACACTATATAGAAATGAGACCTCCTCCTTTCAGCTTGCACAAAGTAAGGGAGATCTCCCTGAATAACCAACTCATCATCCTGGGGAATAGCTAGAAAAGAGGAAGAAAATATAAATCTATGAATATTTCCATAATAACTAAGATCCCTCCTTGTCACTCAAACTAGGAAAAAGAGGTGAATTTAAATGATCAATGGGAGCATTATTGCTACTACAGCTCAAGGGTATTATGGGTTAAATGTGCTTTATGCATTGGCCTGTCATCCTAATCAGTATTTATTACTTTATTTATTTAAAAAGTATAAACTAATGATAAAAAGTGAAATTTCAGAGCTCAGCCTAATAAGAAATTGGACACTGAATTAGCAACATTACTCAACATATTGGTATAAGTTGGTTCAAGTCAGAGTTCTGCTTCTGGCGATGGCAAAATGGATTATTTTGTCTCAGACCTTCTCCTGTTAAAAATAACTAGAAAAGCTGAACAAAATGGTTTCTGAGAACATATATTTGGAGTTCCTAAGAGAGGAGGGAATTAAAGGCTCAGAATCTGGGAGAGATGGGAAGACCACAGATAAGCACACCAATTATGGTCTCTTTTCTCTTTCAAGCAACTGCCTACGCTGACTGTAGTGGCTGAGAGGCTCAGAAACTTGAGTAGAATTTTGGAAAGAGATTCTCTTAACAGAGAGCACAGAAACTGAGGTTTAGAGCCTATGAAGGAAGAGAAGCCCAGTGTTACATCTTAAGGCAAAGGTGAGTCAGAAACAGAAAAACAGGCACAATATAACCAGAACTACATCATAATTCTAAATCGTTAGGTATATAATAATGTGGTCTCAAATGAAATAAAACAATATTGACAGAATAAAAAAGGAAAATACATAATATAATCATTGTGAAGAATTTTAATACCTCTATCAGTAACTAGTAAAACAACCAGACAAAACAATCAATAATAATATAGAAAATTTGAGCAAAATGAATTATCGACCCATTTGACCTAAATAGAACACTGCATCCAAAATCTCAGAACGTGATTTCCAAGTATACTTGGCATTGTTACTGAAGTTGAGTATGTATTGTGTCATAAAACAAGTAAAATAATTGATTTGGCATATCCCTCCTAGAAAGTAATCTATATACGTATTTCAAGAGCTTTGAAGTATTTTTAACTTTTACTTAGCAATTTAATTTTTTGCTAAGAACATAATAAAATATGAAGAAATGGTTCCTTTTTTGCTTTTTTTAAGAACATGACTTGAAGCATTTTTATTAGATTAAATATTCTAAATGTGGAAAATCATTTTAAATATATCTATATGATTAATATTATGCTGCTTATGCTGCCATTAATATCATATTTTTAAAGATATTTAAGGATATGGGATATGTTCTCAATCAAATTTTATAAGAAAATATAAATCTGAAATGTTAAAATCCCAAATATGTAGAGTAATTTAAATGCCACCTCCCAGCATCTACCCAGTGATTGATATATACTAGATATGTGATCCTGTGAGGGCCTCCCCAGACAGGAGTAATTAATTTTTCTTTTATCTCTAAATTTCCAGGGAGCATTGACCTTTCTTTTTATTTTCTTCCTTAAATTAGATTTATTTGTGAAGATGAGATCCTCAATATTGACATATCAAAAAGCATGGTACTAAATTTAAACTGGAATTTCATAGAGATTCCAAAATCTTACAAGGTCTTTTCATACTCTAGATGTGAGAACACTATTTATTCACTTTCTTTTCTACCAAGGCTATTATTAAGTAGCTACGTTTGTCATACACTAGCTTAAAAGTACATGATAAGAGGAATTGAATTACAATCACGCATCACTTAAGGATAGGGATATTCTCCAAGAAATGCATTGTTAGGTGATTTTGTCATTGTGTGAACATCATAGCGTATTTATGTTTCCAAAAGCTCAGCACTTGTCCCCGAGGCCACATCAGAAGGATGAGGACAAGTGGTTTGAGGAGAAGGAAAGAGGAGTTTATTAATTTGCTGGCAAAGAGCAGGCTGGCAGACTCCCATGTCAGAGTACCAAGGTCCCTCTTCTGAGAAGTACAGAGCTTTTAAAAGTTCTGATCAATTTCATTTTTGGTTAAAACACTCTCATGACCCCAGCCCAGATGAATCCCATCTTCAGCTAAAATCATCTCCTGACCTCAGCCCAGACAATTTCCTTTGAGCCATCTCCCGTGGCACAAAGAACAAAAGACATTCCCCTGCCCCTCCTGAAAACTAGCCTAAGACAGGGATGCAGATCCTAGTTCTCCGAAAGGAGTGGGGGATGTTTTAAAAATTGTAAAATATTTTGGCAATTTTTTCAAGCCATTTCTTCAGTTACACTTACACAAACCTAGATGGTGTAGCCTACTACACACCTAGGCTTTATGGCACAGCGTGACACTGTGCTGAATACTGGAGGTGGTTGTGATGCAATGATAAGGATCTGTGCACCTAAACATGTCTAAGGTACAGTGAAAATAGGGTTTTTTAATCCTATGGCTCCCCTGTTGTATGTATGGTTCATCGTTGACTGAAACATCATTATACTGCATATGACTGCAATTCATTCCAAATATGCGGTATTTGAAGCACTCTAGAGATCTCTTGATTCATTCATCTTAGAATATATTACACTTTTGTTGTTGTTGTTTTTCTTTCTGTGAGCATATCAAGTCACTGACTATTTCTCTCCACTACATTTTTTTATTTCTTCACTCTGTCCAAGGTCATGTATTAACTCAGAAAGGAAACAGCAACATTACTCTGAAGTCTAGAGAGCGCTCCACTGTGGCATAGCCTGCCACGCATCTTGCCTCAGAAAGTGTTAGTGTGCATCACATTTCTTGGATATTCCTTTGGTGATGAAGACTTCCTCCAACTGAACAGATTTATCAACATGAAGCACCATTTCTTAGCTTTTTATAAAACATCTACAGGGAAAAAGGTGCATGTCATGACATCAGAAAATCTCCTCTCAAGCAAATAAAAAAGGTAATAAATCCCAAAAGGGTGTCTTGAATGATGAACACAAGCCATGAAGTGAAACTAATGAATGGAAAGTTCTGTAAACAGGAAATGCTCCTATTTTTGTCGGTGCATTGTTTTCATATGCAATTTTTCACCTTTCTTAACAGAAGACAAATGTGTCGCATTAACATTTCTATTCCTCCACGCTTATGTACAGCATGCAAATACTGATCTGTAATTGTCACTTAAATTAACATACCAATCAGCATAAAGAGGACAAGTAAGGTGGGAGTGAAAGGCACTCCTCATGCAGCAGGCTGGATACTGTGTCGCAGGCATGAGAGCTGAAGGGAACACTGAGAATTCAGTGGAAGAATTCTCAACTCTTTATAAAGAAAGTAAAAAGAATACCTTTCTAATGGCTGAAAAATCTGTTCTTAAGCAACAATGAATTAAATTATAAACATCAGCCACTGAATTAGATAGTTACATTGGCCAATTCCCCACACCTTACTCCTTCTATCACTTTGGGATATAAAACAGTCAAAATCCCATCATGTTGGACTATAATGCTTTGCAGTAAAAAATTAAAAACCAAATCTTTAAATTCTTTCTGGTCCCAGATACCTTTGACATCTCTGTTGTGTCGGTGGGGTTGTGGTTGTTGTTTTAGCTGCTCTGGAATGCCCAATTGCAAGTTAACTGGTGCAATTTTGACAGCTGCCTGCTGACACTTCCAAATGGACATTTCCATTCTTCAGGAATTCTGAAGCCAAACAGTACAGAGAATAATTTCTTTTAAAATTAAAATAGTAATGTTTCACATGCTACCCTTGAAGTTGTGTAGTTCTGAAACTTGCAAAAGAAAATTGATGAAAAACAGAGTAAAAAACAAAGAGACAAAATGTAAAAACTATTATAGAAAGTGTTTACCGCATGAAAGCTCCACACACACTCACACACACACTAAATGTTAACACGTCCGGTAAGAGATTGTTGCTATATGCATGTACATTGCCTTTATAGGTAACATTAGCAACTAAATGTTATTTGGCTTGGAGTAAATGAGACTGAGTAATAAAAGATAATTATTAATAAATAAAAATTCCCTGTTAGGGAATCTCTGGCCACATCTTTACAAGTCCTTCTCTGCTATCACCCTCCAAAACGTGACATTGGGACAGTTTCATTTTTAGTACTCTATAGTTTTCCTCTTCACACTGTCTCTGGTTTACCTGAGTTGTAATTATCTTCTCCATGTTAACATGTTCCAAACCCATTTCATTAGCTCAGTAACTCCCTGAACTCAGGCCCAGGAAACAATGGTTTCCACAAAACTCGTCTCCTTCTTCTCAAATCTCTTCCTCAGTGGTTCTGCTCTTAGTCAATAACACTGATTCACGCATCTGCTTTCAGTGGAAATCTGGTAGCTTAGGTTTATTCTCAACTTCAGTGTTCTCAAACTTCTTTGTCTCAGGACCTTTTTACAATCTTAAAGTTACTGTGGAACCAAAATGCTTTTGTTGATGTGAGTTGTATCTATCCATATTTACCAAATTAGAAATTAATAGTAAGGTATTTTAAAATTTATATTCATCAATTCCTTTAAAAATAACATTGATAACCCATACCAAGTTAATATAATTAACACATTTGTTTAAAAAACCATAGTTTCAAAAACAAAGACATTAATGAGAAAAATGATATTCCTTAATAGCCAAACAAGGAAATTAGTGAGAAGAGTGTGTTATCCCAAACTTAAAGAAGAGTCTGGTTTGGGGCTAAGCTCTTGCGCTAGGCCCCAGTAGGCCAGCATAAAAATAAGGTCTGCCATGTTAATGTTGCACATCACCAAACCAAGCTGAGTTGTCACCTGGCCTTCTGAGAAATCAGGAGAGAGGGCTTAACAGCCTAATTTACCAGACATGCCAGTTTCAATCAGCATGAGTATAAAGTTCTCTCTTAACCTGTTTTAATCCTTAGCCTGAAGTAACCTAATGTTAACCAATCAGTTATTTTTTTACTGTTCTGTCTCCTTGTCCCTACCTTACAAGGAAAGTGACTTAGAAATGACCAATCTGCTTTTTGTTCTTTATTTCTGCATTCTTCAGCCATTTTCTGTCTATAAAGCCAAGCTTTTCTGCTCTACTCATTGGAACACTTTATTCTATTTTATGGAATAAAATGTTGCCTCAATTGTAGAATCACAATAAAGCCAATTGGGATCTTTAAGCTAAATTTGTTGTAATTTTGTCTTTTGACAGGTGGTATTGCTTAATATCTTTAGTTTCTGGCTTACATTTAGGGAGTTGGAGTCTCATATCTGTTTCTGAATTCAATCTTTTGTGATCTAACACATTATAGAAACTTTGGAAATCTCTACTGTGTTTTCATGAGAGAATGAGGGTGAAAAAGGCAAATAATGTCTTAATACTATTATGAAACTAGCTTTGACTTTGATAATGGTATGATGGGGTCTCGGGGACTTGCAAGGATCTCCGTAATCCCTATATCAGAGCACCGACTCCCTGGGCTGTCTTTGCCCTGTGCCTAGGCCAAGATGAACAACGTTCTTTATGATGTTAACTATAAAGATCCACCAATAGGAAATTTCCTGGTCTGAGATGAGGTTTTACATGGTATACCGCATAGAATTTTTTTTTTTTTTTTTAAAGAAAAGCAAAGAACAATGAGGGAAAAAAATCCCATCAGATACTTCTCACATTTGCACAAACAAGGACTTCACTCTGACCACCCTTCCTCCCTCAGCCTGGAAATGTCTTCCAGAGCCAGGCTTTATCATTCTGTAGTATCACTCTTGGTTTTGTAAAAAGATTTAGTTCTCTCATGTGTTTACCCACTCAGTTTTACGAAAGGGAAAAAAAAGGTTATCAACATGAAGACATAGTAGATGTTTGTTGGTTTCAGTGCTATAATAAAAAATTTTATGACCTTACAATGAGAGAAAATTTTCCATAATGAGACCTGCTTGAAAATAATCTCCTAACGATGGTATTGCAAAGCTAACATATTTGAAAATAAAATGTGCAAACTAAGCTTATTTGCCAGTTAAATATGTGCTGCGCATGCTGTTGTTAGGCAGCAGGGAGGAAGGACGTCTGGCCCTCAGTCCTCTCTTGCCCAGTTCTTATGGTGAATGGACGGATGCGGCAAGCCCAGCAGGAGAAGACTGTGGTGACCACTTACCTCTGCCCATGCGAATGCTGGAAATTCTGTTATTGTCCAACAAGTCCTTGAGGCTCTATTAATTTTTTAAAATATTTTTCTTTCTGTTCAGTTTGAATTATTTCTATTGATCTGTGTTCATTTCCATAGACTCTTTTCTCTGTTATCGCCATTCTTGCATTGTGTCTATGCAGTCAGTAAGTCAGAGATTTCTCCTTCTCCTCCCCTTCCCTCTCCCCCTCCCTCTCCCCCTACTCTGCTTCCTCCTTCTTTTTCTTGCTTATTTTAATTTTCAGTTCTGAATTTGAATTTTCCATCTGGTTCATCTTTATAACTTTTTTTTTTTAGAGATGGTGTCTCACTGTGTTGTCCAGGCTAATCTCAAACTCCTGGGCTCAAGCAGTCCTCCCACCTTAGTTCCCAAGGAGCCAAGACCACAGACATGAGCCGCCATGCCTGGCCACATCTTTATATCTTTTATTTCTTTTCTGAGGCTTTTTATTCTTTCATTTATTTCAAAATTATCTTCAATGGCTTCTTTGAACATTTTTATGACAGCTGCTTTTAGTCTTTGTCAGATAATTCTAATATCTGTGTCATCTTGTCTTTGACATTTGTTGAATGTCTTTGTCTATGTAAGTTGATATAATCCTTTTTCTTCATGTACTGAATAATTTTGGATGGTATATTGAATATTTTATTACTATGTTATGAATCTTATTTAAATCCTATGGAGAACATAGATTTTTTCCCCCCGGCGAGTAATCCACTTTGTTTGGGGTTGTGAGTTCCAAACTGCATTCTGTGGTCTCTGGTTCCAACGTCATTTCAGTTTTCAAATTCTTTGCAAGTGTTATTTTGATCTATCCCATCTGCGTGCCACTCTGTCTAGTCTGAGCCTTGAGTACTGCCTTGTATTTCGGGTCTCAAATTATAGGTAAGCTCAATAGGAGCAAATCTACAAGTGAATAGCTTCCAGGGAAGCCCAGGAGTTCGTATGAACTTTCTGGGGCTGCTCTCCAGAGTCCTTCCTTCTCTGCCATCGCCCCAGTGTTTCCCAGTTCCCAGGGCTTCCTCTGGTAGTCCTCTGTCTGAGAGCTGGGGCTTTCGTTTCCCTGCTCTGTGCAGTGCTGTGGCTGTGCCTGCAACCAGAAACAAATGACTGAAGGACAGAGAGAGGGGAAAAAAATCCATGCGTGTTTCCCCACGATCTCGCAGCCGGGGCTTTTCTGATGTGAGAGGAAGGTTCGGCTCTGTCAGACTGTGGGGCCCCGTGGGTTTCCGTTGCTGCTCCTGTCACAGGATTGTTTGGGAATAATGGCCAAAGAGAAGAGTAAAGAAAAAAAGAAAAACAATGGTATTTTACTCTGTCTCTGAGCGCTGGGACTTCCCTTTCCCTCTCTGAGAAAAAACTAGAGGGCTTCTGCGTCTACTTCCAATATTTTGAGCTGAGTCCAAACTGTTTCAGGGATAGTAAAGGAAGGAAACATGGTAGACTCATGGCCATTTAGGTGGTACTTTAAATTTTAGCCTTTTCCTTGGTTAACCTGATTCCATTTGCTTTTGAGTCCTGAAACACCTGGCTCTCGCACTGCTTCCAGGTTTAATCCCTGCATTCCTTGAGAGATACAGCGCACTTATCCCGCTGCATCTTGAACTGAGACTCCAGCATTTTGTCTTAACACATTACCACATGTTAAAGAATAGTTATGGCATAATTGCCATTCTTTTAAAACTGCTTTTGTTATTTCATACATCTTGATGTAATAAATAGAAATGTTTGTTTGAAGCCAAGGTTCCGCGTACGATCTTCGAAACCTTGTCACAGCAAGTGTTACAGCCCGTGGTTCCGACGACAAACCGAGGGGCACATGGAGAGTCAGAGAATCCAGGTTTATTCGCCGCCGGGCTCAAAGGGATCTTGTCACCAAATTCTGAGCCCCATCTACTGGGTTTTTCCACTCTTATTAGGTTGGGGTGGTCCGAGGGGTGGGGTCTCAAGTGGCTGATGCAGTTGCAGAAGCCAGGTAATAGGTTAGCACTAGGTTGATGAGCGCCTTCCTTATCACCCTCATTGTAAAACTGACATGATGCAAATCTGCCACTGTTCCGGGTGTCAGCCCGAGCATCAGAGCAAACACCCCCAGGAGGAACATTTTGGCCAAGAGAAAAACAAGATATTATTTTGGAGGCTTTTATATGATTTTTCACCATCATATTATTAGTTGAAACATATCTAAGTTACTGTCCTTCAAATATTTTTCTGTCTTTTTCAATTGATGGTCTCAATGAATAAAAACAGAAGCTCGACTATTCAAGAGCTAAATTTGCCTAGCAGAGCAATATATTTGAGCAATTATTGTGCTTAGAGAAGAGTTTATTTGGTAGTGACTTGTACTTAATTAACTTTGGCAATCATATTCAATTTCCATATATGAATAGACAAAATTAGACAATGACTCAGAGACTGCATTGAACCATTTGTCGGTTTCTATTTACAAGTCCCTTCTTTATCTTCTAGGGCCTTATTCAGGGGTCTTGTATCTTACTTGTAAAGTAGCCCTTCTCAGTATTCCTCTGAAAAAGTTAGAGGTCTTTCCGAATTACTGAAATTTCAGCTTTTTCTTTCTCTCGCACCATTGTTACCATGTGTGTTCTGTTTCTTCTCGTGTCTTTTCCAAACAGAGCTGCTGATAACCCTCATGGCATCTTCACAGGAAGAAGGAACAGACACACCCGTGCTCTGATGCGCGAGGCCCCACTGAGACGCGCAGAACCAGATTAGGTGTCAGTAACCAGCCTTCTCGCCTGACTTTTAGGAAAACCTCCATACCCACACGTGTCACCTTGTCTATCTTAAATCTTGATATTTTATAAAGTTTCTTTCTTGCACATCTTACTTTTTATTTTAAACTCTATTTTTGGGCAATTGCTAATACTTTCAGACCTTTACCCATCATCTAAATGCTGGTTCTCTTAAATATATTTATTATTCCAGCCCTAAACTTCCTCAGTAACCCAGACTGTTATTTCCTCTAGACAAACTTTTCTGCCTACGCTAAATTTCCCTCCAAGTAGAATGCCCCCAAAGGAATGAACTATTTATTGCTACTTATGAGGAAACAACAGCAGCAGCAGCAACAACAAATATTCTCTTTTTTTTTCTAGCTCTTAAAGAAACTACTATCCATCAATATTTGCAACAATTTCATTTCCCCGCTTTTTAATTGGGGACCACGTATGTGGAAGAGTCATTAAAACAAATAATCATTTTTGTCAGAAAAATTTTACTCAACAAAGACATATCTTTTTTCTTTTAATTCCCAATATGGTGACCAATTGAATTCAAAGAAGAAAGTAAAATCACAATTAAAAAGAGTTCACAAAATGTGCTACAACTTTTCTTTCTTTTCTTTTTCTTCTTTTCTGTCTTCTTTCTTTTGCATCGGTAGCAAATCTTTGTGACTTTCAAATAACTGTACCATCTTTACTATTATTATTATTATTATTATTGAATTTAAAGAGCATATGCTTTAGTTGAAAACCTCTTGTTGCCCTTTCCGTATGGCATAAATATAAGGCATTTTAAAGCACAGCAAGGCAGCCTGGTGTCTTAGTGCTTAAAGTCGTAAGCATGCTGGAATAAAATAAAGCTACTTTATGCAGAAGCACATTCTCTGGGGCCATGACTCAAATATCATGCATTAATGCAAACCAGGTCCTAGCGACCTTGCAGTGCAGGAGTCCTTTAGTTGTCTCATTTGGTTTCCATGTTGTTGTTTTATAAATATTCACAAATGCCTCTTTCTACTTGAATCTATGGGAAGTATATAATAGTCAACATTTATACAGTACTTTTCCATTTTCATTAAATGAGTGCTTTCATGTACTCAGTTTGCAGTGCTCACAAAACTTGTGGGTTTGATACAATGAACATTATTCTTACTCTATCAGTGAATAAACTGATATTAGAGATAGCTAAAAACACATAGAATTCATGAAATAAAGGCAGAAGCTATGTCCTCTTTCAAAGGTGGTGATCTTTCCACTATATCACTTTGCCTGCCTAATTATGGTATTTATTATAACAGAATTGGAATTAAAATTAAATAATTGGATAGTTGGTCAATAATAATGCTTTGTTTGTGTGAATGTTGTAAATAACTTACTATTTTTAAAAAAGAAATAAAAATGTAAACTCTTCTAATGATAATTTAAGAAATTTACTTTATGTGAGTCCTGAAACCAGTCTTGGTAGAACAAACTTGTGGACTGCGTTGAAGATGTCAGATAAAGCACCTAAGAGCTGCTATCACTAAGCAGTGCTGGTGGAGAAGTGATAGACATTAGGTCTTTAAAATGCAAATTAGGTACAAGTAAGAGAACACTATATTTAACATATGAAACCGATTCTGGAAGTCTCCATAGCAACTACTAAAATGTTAAGCATAAATTATGCGATTAAAGTTATCAAAGATAGCTTTCTCTCAGCCTAAGCAATTTCAAACCAGATGATGAATCTGGTTCTTTTTCAGAAAGTCCAACCAAGTACACCTCTGGAAGATAATTAGAACAGCTTTTGTTCGTGATAGGCAAATCCGATTAATAATTTTAGAAATACAATATATTGCTTTAATATAAGTGGAATACAGGACTAATCTCTACATTGAAGAAGATGTGCTCGGTAGCTCAGTAGCACATGAGGATCCCACACTGAAGAAAAGGAGGAACAGAATCTCCTTATTGTATTATATCACATTGGCAATGTTAGACTTGGCCCAATTAATTTCATTCTTTACATTGCTCTGCACATTGTGAATGCGTGTGCATATATGGCTGCATTAAATATGCTTGCCTTGACCAATTACGTATTGTTTTGAAGGGTGGCAGAATATGCCACCCCAAAATATGCCACTTTGGTATAGGATTATTTTGAGCTGAAGGCAATTGAGAAAAGCAGATATAAAAAAAGCTCCCTGTCCCTGTTTTCCTAAAGGCAGGGCATATGTTTACAAAGGTAAGGGTGTTCTTCCTCCCCTCTCTACTAGGAAGGACAAAGGTTTATCCATGGAGATGACTTTAGACCCTATCAGCACCAAATGAATCTACTTAATTAGCTTTATCCACCCTATATTTATCTTCCCACAACTGCAGTCCCTAGAGGCTCATGGTCCTTTTCTTTGCCTTGTCAATTGCCTAAACATTTATTATTCTTTGATGAAGATGCTATATAAAAGCCTGAATTCTAACCATCTCTTGAAGAATTACTCATTCCCTGGGTATCTTTCATGTGTACGTGAGATACGCATGTCAATAAACTTCTGCTTGTTTTTCTCTTGTTAATCTGTCTTTTGTTACAGAGGTGCTAGTTATGAACTCATGAGGGCAGAGAGAAAATTATTTTTTCCTCCCCTACAGTTTGGTGTCAGTGTCAAATAACAGATGCTATATTCTAAGTAATAAAACACAGGTTCCTCATGGATTTCTGGAACATTGTTTTAAAACACGCTTTAGAATTGATTTATTAAATGTCCAACTCTACAACTGAAAAACATTTCATGCATAGTTCCATGTAATTCTCTTCCACTGCATATAAATTCACCATAACTATTTCAGGCATCCTTTTTGCTGTTTTGGTAAATTCCATTTAGCTCTGAGAGATCTAGCTAGATCAGAAAAGTTGACTTTGACAATCTAAAAAAAATCTGCCAAAGCAAATAAAATTAGATGGCAAAGAATGTTAAATTTGTGTCCAAAAATCAGCTGTATAAAAATGAGCCTTTTTAAAAAATGCTTCAGGTACATCCATAATCCATATGTGTTAACAGTATGACAGAAATTTAAAAGCAAATCAACACAAAGATTTGGTGCAAAAACAGAATGAAATATTGAAGTGATGTGTAGAGGCAAAGGGGGAAATCTTCCCCTCTACCCTTTGAAGGTTTGCTAAAAATGAACTGACAACAGGAAGAGTAATTGGAGAGAAAGGCATACAAATCTATTTCATATGCACAGGGGAGAAACACAGGAGAGTAATTATCCAATAACCCAATATATCCAGATGCTTATATACCCTTTTTCATAAGGGAAGGGGAGATGGGAGGAGGTGACTATTTGAGGGGTAGTAAATAATTTTGGGAGCAGCAAATGGGCTCAGGCAAAGTTTAGTAAATGATTCCCTCTGGAAATTGAATGGGACTGGAGAAAATACGATGGCTTGGAACAAAGTTCCCCTAGGCTGTAAGTGTAGTGCCTAACCTTCAGTCTCTTTCTCTTTGCTGAGTTTTAATCTTCCCCAATTGATGAAGGTTCAGGAAGGGGACTAAAGGCAATTGTGTTCCTCCCCAGCAGGTCTGTTGTTTAGACAGGTAAGGGAATATCAGAGGAAAGCCTCTTCCGGCACCTGCTGATCCCCAAGTGCCTTTAATCTGAAATAATTCGTATACCAGGTGCATATTTTGGGGTCATATTTCCTAGACTCCTCAAGTGCCTTATAGAAAAAGGCTGAAAGAAGCTCAAATATGTCCAGCAGATGAAGAACTTCCTTTCTTCACTGTTTTTTTCACAGCATACCTCTGGAGGAAGATTAATATGTTTGAGAATGACCCAGTACCCATTGATTTCTGTTTACCTCTTTTCCTTTTCACAGCTGTACTAAATTATTATATTATTTATATTCGTTTTCAATAAGCTAAATGAATTATGCTTCCTCAAGTTGTTGTTTTCTCATGGCTACCTTTAGTTCTAACGCTGAAACACTATCCTCCTACCTCAATACCTACCATCTTCTTTCTTCTGCGTGTTTGGAGAGTGCCTTGAGTTTGTCTTCTGTGTTACTGAATCACATTTCTGCAGTGTCAATTTTGCTTTCATGTGTGCTATTGACTGTGAGCTTTCTTCTGTTCTTTGAACCTGGCATTCATTCCAGTTTTTGTTTTGCGGTATACCTACCCATTCTCTGCTTGTAGTTCCCTAATCCTTCTTTATAAATGATACTATTTCTTGACATTTTATTTCTTACATCTTGATGTGGGAAGCAGACAGCAGGAAAGAGTCACTATCACTTTTTAATCTACATTAAGGATTCATATATTCTGAGTACTGAGGTTTGCAGCCGATGGCCTGTAGTCCTAGCATGCTATTCTAAATCTCTTCCCACTGATGTAGATTTAATTTGAAAATGTTTCTCTGTACTGTGATATGTCATTCTCTTCTCTTTCATTTCTAATACTACTGCCAATTTTCATCTTTTAATGAGTGTTTGAAAGATATTTGTGCATACCTGACCTTTAACCTGAAAGTTTGTAGTAGTTTCAAAAGTTTTTTTTTTTTTTGATGTGCAATGATCAAAACTGAATACTATAAAAATAAAAATGAGAACTTTTAATTATGTTCTCACTTTTTCCCAGATACTGTACTTAGACTTTTATATGAGTTAACTCCTAATGGCCACATAAAATGGTTATAATCATTATCGAAATTCTAGAGATGAGACAACTGAGGCAGAGAGGGGCTGGACAATGTATTCTTGCAGTCAGCAATTGGTAGAACAGGGTACAAGCCCAGGAAATTTGGCTGCAAACCCAAGCTTGAAAGACCACACCAAGCTGCTGCTTCCATTTTAGGTTTGCATGTGCCATAAATGTCTGTTACCTTAATTTTTAATGTGGCCTGATGTCTGCTCCATGATTAGTTAGTCATATTTAAACCCTTTACATAGTAATAGATTCTGGATTCTAACTGTAAGTTGATAAGTCCCACTGGTCATAGATATGATGAATAATCTTATACATTAGGGCTACGGAGAAGTCAATTTCTCCATTACAATCCCCCACAGGTTCTTCTTCTCACCCCCAATGTTTCAGAGGTACCAAAATATTCTGCACCTGAGCAGGACAGTGCAACTCCATTTAACGCAATTTAGGTGGAGAATTCTGTCAATCTAAACCACCCAGGAAGCATGGACATGACAATGGCCTCATCATGCCATTGTCCCCCATCAGCCCCCTAACATTTTGTTAACCTACTTACACAAATCACCAATGACCTGTGTCATATTCCTTGAAACTTTGGTTCAGCAAAATACAAAACAGAGAGATAAAGGACAAAAACATTTGCTTACAATAGCACATATCGGAAACATTATTGTTAAGACTAAACATTTAAAGTAAACTAAGAAATCAAATTGACTCTCCTTGGATCTGGATGATATGCCACAGAACGATTGGCCAATATGTGGAGACTGAGGGTGAGGAAGAGGGAAGAGAGAAGAGGAGATGCCGTGAGAATGAGCCCATGCTTGGTGTACAAGAGAACAAAGATGACTGCTCCTTAAATCTGCCCCGTTTCCTGAATGACTGGGCAGCCCTGACTCAATGGTATCTGAAGCAATCTCTTTTATGTGTCATGAGAAGAATCAAAGGATTCCAAAAGCTAATGGCATGTGAGGCTATCACATTCGAAATGGAAACACAGCAGCACTTTGATGGATGATGGCTCAACTGAAAGGTGAAGTTGCTCATTGTGTCAATCTTCATATTCTCAGTTGGAGGCAAAAATAAGATGCCTCTCTTGTCCTGTATGCGGAAGGAATGCAGGATTGGCTAACGTTTGACTTTCAGTGGTAGACCATTCATCCACTTAACAAATACCAGTAAGTGCCTATCATACGAAAAGCACTCTGAAAAGTGGTACGTTAGACTCAACAGATAATAGCAGATAAAACTTAAGAATCAAAGTAAAGTTTCCTTCAAGGTTGTACCTCATTAGTGAGCTTAAAGAGAGTAAGAAATTTTTTTTCCTTTGAGGCAGATATAAAATAGGCTAGCTCTGTCAATCCATTGCTACAAGTTTGTTTTGAGAGGAAGAATAAACCCTTGAGTAACCATAATTCTAAAGCATCCTATAGTCATGTTTATCCTAACAATGCATTAGTTGCTGTGCTAGATTTGGCACATAGAAACAAGTAACACAATCCTACGTTATTAAACTCATAGTGCAGTGATGGTAATGAAAACCAAAGGATTAAGGTGAATATTT